>NW_009213054.1:0-15088 GCF_000690835.1 Fulmarus glacialis | reverse complement strand
GCCAGCGTGGGGCCCCGCCAGCAGCCCGGTTCCACGGGAGGGCACTCTTGTTCCACAGAAATTGAGCAGCGGGAGCATTTATCTTTCTTTTAAAAAGGCAGTTTAGCTATGACAGGTAATTTGGCACATTTCGAGTTGAAATGTGCCAAATGATTTGGCAGATATTTCGCATACATCTGAAAATAGGAGCACCTGCTGCTGGCCTACAGGGGGGCTGGGAATGGGGGTGGATTTTATTAGTTGCTAATTACAGGCCCTGTAACAAAACTCTTGCGTTGGATGTGCCAGCCGGCCCCTGCAAGGCAGGCTGGTCTTCCCAAAGACGTGCAGAGCCACTCACTTTAAAATAATTTTCTCCCAGGTGCTGGCATCTTTTCAGCCATCTTGGGCGACTCCATCACCTTATGATGATGAGGAGCATGATTGATCCAGGTTGTCAATCACACCGTGTGACTGTGTTTGCATGACTGAATCGTGATGTGACAGATACTAGTGGATCTGATGCACCAGGGATAGAGGAGGCTCATGAAAACCTTACCTCATGCTCTGGGAATGTCTCTTTCCTTTTTATGGAGCCCAAAGGGTCTGCTAAAGTCTAAGCTGAAGATAGAGAAGGATCCTGTCACTAACAAAAACTTTATTAAAATATGTATAAGCAGAATATAAAGGAAATTATGAGAGGACTTAGTTGTGAGCATACCAGGCTTCTGTAATTAAACCAATTGATTTCCCAGGGTTCATCTTAGGCAGGATTTTCAGACTAAGAAAAGAACTACAAAGGTTTTGGAGAGGTTAAAATAAGTAGTCGTAACATGAAACATATGTCAAATATGAATGAAAATTATGCAGTGAATTCTCTTTTTTCATGCCCATTTTCCTGATCAAGTAATCTTTTTGGTTTGAAAAATCAGGTAAAAGTAGGACTTAATGCAGACAGCAGTCTAGCCTACATGTGAAGAATCACTTTGGCAACTGTAATCACATATATTGACAGAAAATAGTACCAGCGTGAGGCCAAACCCCGTATGGAATACGAATGCAGTAACAGTTAACAAAGCAAGGCAGGGTTTGCTCCTTTCTTCCTGTCTACAAATCGACACTACAGACAAATAGCCAAAGCTGTATTATGTTTTTGACCTAACTAACTGAACTTCCACATTTCTGGCTTTGGGTCATAGCTTTAGCTCTGTCTTAGGATCCTATTATCTTCATGAATGGTTTGGAGGTACACTTGATTTTCTCATAGCTCATATCAGTGCAACCTTCAGTGAAGTCTAACATATATTTTTAATGATAAATATTTATTAAAAACCAAAACAAAACCAAGAGTCTGTTGAACAGAACATGGGGGAAAAGGTAAGCAGCAAGACCAAGCAGTGAGGACGCAACTGTTCATGACAACCCCCCCGTGCTCACATATGGGCTCAGAGGATGGAGAGAGACTCTGGGTGCAGCAGGCTGTGCAAGAGTCAAGACCCTGCAGTACTAAGCTGGGGTGTTATTTATGCTCGAAGATCAAACGGAATCACTTCCAATAGCATCCCTCCTATTTTCATGCCACATCTGTTCTTTATAAATTACGTACTGACCCAAAATGCCTTCTGTGAATGTCTATAGAAGAAATCTAAGAAAAATTAAGATTTCCATCAGAGCAAGCAAGCATGCAAAATCAAACGGAGCGTGTTTGCTCATTTTAAACATTTTCCCATCCATTGGCAATGACAAAGTCCTGTTCCGGCAAAGCCTTTGGCACACTCTTAGCTCTCGGCCCAGCAGAGACAGGACATTGAATCCTGGGGGAAAAAGGGCTGCACTGGACATCCCTGGCGGCTCTGGGTGTCCCTTGGGGTGCAGGAGCTGCCCTGGCGGTGCCCTGCCAGCCCCGGGGCATCAGGCACTTTCTTGGGGATGGGGCTGGACCAGGAATGGGATGGGCAGGCACAGTAAGGGCTGTCATGCACTGCTGGCCCTGACAATGCCTGGTTATTTTTCTCTGGTAGTTCCCCCTCTCTGCTCTCCCTTTTATCCAGAGAGCACTGAAAATCTGGGCCTATAAATTTTTCAAATTATATAGCAGTAAACCAGGTGCAATTTCAGGCTGTAACAATTTTAAATGGTAAATGCCGCTCATTAGAAACACTGTAACTCTTTTTAATAGTTTGAAAGGTTAAAAATAAGGGATTTGATGCTATCAACATGAAAAGAGACATTTCTTTCATTACTTTTACAAGTGGATTCAGAGTTTGTGGAGCATCAGGCCGGGCAAAGGCCCTGAGCCAGCCACAGAAGAGATGAAGAGCAGCCCTGGCCATGGGAGATGTATCTCCAGTCTGTCCAAACAAAAGTCCCTCTCTTGATGCAAAGGCGATGCTTGGAGGAGTACATGAAAAGGAGTTGATTTTTAGTTCAATAATAGGCTGCTAAAAAGATGCCAACCATGTATATCCAGTCAGAGTCAGGATCACAGACTTATTTAATAGAGCAGATCAAAAGAAGCAGTCTGCAGGCAGCAAAAAAATTCCCCTTGCTCTCGAGGTCATCTGTATCTGAGTTGGAGTTTTGAGGGGACAGAACTCATTTCCAAAGCCCAAAGCGCCAAAACTTGGATTTCTTGTCCAGCTTCTTCTTGGGAGCAACGAGGCAACTATTCTTCACACTCTTCTCCTCCTGTAGGTAAGGCAGAAACTAACCTGCACTTGTAGTAGACAACATGTGGCAAGAAAAGACAGAGACGAAGGTTGTGTTCTAGCATGCAATAACATATGCATTGGATAGCTATGTGCTGTGAGAATATAGTCCCAATTTAAAAAAGATTAAGTGTGGGATGTAGAGAATAGCTCCACAGACAGAGAAGGATCATTAGATAGCCACCACCAACATAGCAGTTGCTGATGTATAATACAATGTAATCCATCTTTCTCTCCTTATGTTATATTACGGGGGAGGAAATTACTGTTCTAACAGTTGTGGACCTGGAACAAACATGAGCTGAATTATTGCTGATCTACACTATTAGGAAAGGAATTTCAAGTCCCATTTTACAGTGTTTTTAGTCTCTTCACCTAATGTAAAGGAATTTTTCTTAATTTTATATCTCACCTAGCATTGAGGAGGTGGTGTTACTGATTGCACTACTGAGAAAAGAGAGGACAGCAGAGGTGCAACATGCTTGCTCAGCGTTTTAATGATGATAATGTGAGTTTTCTCTGAAGTCTCCCAACCCATTAGGGTATCCAGAGTGCCTGCTTCATCCATTAGGAAGCCTTCAAACTCTATTCTCCTGTTAAACTTCAGCCATGCCAATACAATGATTCCAAAAACCAGCAAATCTCTGTCAGGACCTGAGGCAATGCTACTCTATGAGTCTGAAAGAAAGCGGTTCTCAGGGAAGCAGCAGCCATGATCAGTGCCTGGCAGAGATCCCTTGACCAGTGCAGGAAAATCCTCCAAGCTGCTCTGAACTTGGTTTCCACATGATGAACATAGGTTTGATCCAACACTCATAAAAATCCGCAGGGGTTTTATTTCATTTAATGGGAATATGTTCAAATTCTAGGACAACTGCACCGGGTTTGTACTCCTGCTAATTTATCATAATGTATACCTCAGTTACTAATACAATAGCCTGCTCTTTGAATATATTCTCTTTCTTTTGTTTTATTTTTATTTCACATTTTCATTATGAACAGAAGATGACAAACATTTCTGGGAAAGAAGAATGGCAGAACTTCAAATTTTTCTACTGTTAATGTTTAAAAAAGTGTTTTCACTCCACTTGGGAAACAGTGAGTATCTTTATAATTATAGCATCTGAACAGGACTTGAGATTATGACCTTGAGACAGTCACAAGGACTGGGTCGTCTGCACCATTTTATTCATTTCCTCTGCATTCTCTCTCAACCAGAACTATAAATTTTATTGTTATTTTTCTTCTTGATAAAACCTCTAGACCAATAACAAAATAACTAGAGAACAGTGCCTGCCAGAGTTTCATAACTACTTTAATTTTCCTTCTCACAATAAAGAGTGAGAAGTGGCATTGAATTAATCCATTCTTGAGAACATCTTAAAATTATAACGAGGACAAAGTGGTACAAAATGTATTCATTCTCACGACCTCTTCATGACTGTAACCAGAATAGCAAATGGCAAAATGTATTAATTCTTATAATAAAAATGTAATGAGGACAGAGGATGGTGTACGATGAATTAATTATAGTGGCAAATTTATAACTGTGAGGCATGGTCTTATTTGAATAACATACATTTCTGTAGAAAACAAGTATGCAACAAAAACTGCTGTAGAGGTACTAGAAAGATATTGATCTGGTCATGTTATTGTAGTATAGTAGTTCCCTTTTTAGAAACAGGGTGAATTACTAGACGTTAAAGAATTATGAATCTGGTCCAATGTTTAGTAATCCTAATACTTTGTAATCTTGTTAAAGCTGAAACAAGGAAAAGTCTGTCTGAAGAGGAAAGAAAGTCCATAATAGTGGGTGCCAGAAAAGAAAACACTAACCTGAGGAAGAGGCAGTGGAATGGAAATGAGTTCCAGGCTGACCTTGTGGGTACTGCTGGTACAAGGAGCTACTCCAGCTCAAGGGCAAAAATTTGCCATGGCTTGTGGCAGCCTGGAATAGGAGGTCCATAACCCCTTTTTACCTGGGATAGGCTGCCAGGTGTCCTTACACCCCACCGAGAGCTAGGATTGGTCCAGGGGAAATGGTCAGTTTGTCCATAGGTTCAGCAACTATTTTCCTAGCTCTCCAGTGGGAGAAACAGTTGAGGTCACCAACATCCTCCTTCCACTCTCACGGCATACCCACTCAGAGCAGCTCCAGGCAACAGCCTTCAAGCTATTTCACAGCAAACACCCACCTCTGCTTTAGCACAGCGTGGCACAAGGTGCAGCTCTGCCACATAGTGCAGCACCATGTCAGATAGCTCTGACCTGTCCCTGTACACACTGGAGTGCCTATGCAGTAAATGCAGCACCACGCAGGGCTGCTGCCGATGCAGACCACGGGAGCTACCTGGCACGGCATAGCATGGGGCCGTACAGCCACTAATGAAACCTCTCTTTTACTACTTAACCCATGATCTGTGTCACTCTGATGCATGCACACACAGTGTTTCCAACCCCTGAGCTGGCTTGCAATGGTGATGATGATCCCGCTGTAAGTGGCAAGGAAGCCCTGCCTGATTTCAGAGGTGGGCTTACCAGAAGCATGTGTGCATGTGCTCCCAGCCACGAGACACAGGAATGGCCATGGCTGGGAGGCTTCACACCCTGCTGTGCAGCGATAGCCCTCAGCTGGGTTGGTAATGCATGGATCTTCCTTTCTTCTGTCAATTGTATTTGACAGCAGAGCAAGGGAAACACCACCATGGTGAGGGAAGGGGCAGTGTGGAGACTAAAGCTACTATCGTTTGCCTGGTGGCTTTGGGATGGAGATCCTAGAATCGTGATGAGTACAGGGATGAATCCCTAAAGGACCTATTTCCATGACAATTTATAAATCCATCACAGTCTTAAACCCTGCACTGGTTGTTCCCCTTTATTCAATGAAGGGAAAGGAGTTAAAATTGTTGTTGGTGTCTCATTCTAAGAGTTTGGAAGATAAGAAGCACTTCTCACCCTGAACAGAGCAAGTGGAGTTTTTATGTGTGTGTATATGTATCTATGCGGTTTATAATTGTAATCAGATGGTGATGACCACCTTATGGCAAAGGTAATGGTGTTCTTATCATCACTAAGTAGAAGGCCAATCAGACTGACTGTAAAAACGAAGTTATTCCTGCTTTTAGTGCTGTTTTGAAGAAAATCCTTGATGTTCAGCCACTTAAAATGAAGCAGATATCTTAGCTTTTAAAGATGGCTTAATGATAAAAGAGAGCTGGAAACTGGCTTACAGTTTCCCCCGCAGGGCTCCCACTCTGCTAGCGTTGTAATGATCACTCTTCAGAGAGCTGGCCACCTCTAGCATTCGGTGCCAATTGTAATTAAACATGTTAAAAATACTGTTCACAGCTTATTCAGGGTGACAAATACTTCCTGTTCTGTGAACCTGTGAAAATTAAGGCAGCTCTCCTCCCAGATTTTTTTTCTGAAGTACTGGTTTCATTTTAGTTAGAAAAAGAACACTCGATTTTTTGCAGAATTTTCTTCATCCCTTTCCCATGCATTTCCACCAAAAAGGGAGACCTCATTGTCCCAGTTCTGTAGCGGGGGATACCGACTCATTCTGCAGCCTGCTGACAGAGCCCACTCCTGCTTTCAGCTTGGCATCCAACTGAGCCACTCGGTCCACAAGAACAACCTTTCCTAATTACCCTTCACCCTGTCTATTGACAGGTAAAGGACACCTCTGTTGAGAAAATTATGTTAAGCATAAGGGCCAAATAATGAGTATAAAATAGTGAAGTAATGGTAAAAAGGGAGGAAACTCACGCAGCACTGACCAGGCTGTGAATAAGGCTAAATTCCTTAGTGTGTAGTTAGTCAGCTGAAGTACAAGCGGCCGTATCACACGCATGCTCAGCAGCAAGGTGGGCACGCATGCAGTGAAGGAAACCTTCGCTCTGCCTTCAGCCACTGACGGGAAGCACATGTGGGTCCTGTGTAGAATATATGTTGAGATGCACTATGGGCTGCATCAGACAGCCAAGATGTTCCCCAAGACATTAACCTGATCTGCTCTACCAGGATGACCGGGCTGCACGGATTGACCATCTAACCTCCCTGCTTCACATAAGCATTGATTTCATGACTCTCAAAACAACTTTCCTAGGACAGTGCTTATTGTCTACATCTGAAACACACTTTTATGGCGGTGATGTGTAAACAGCTGGGAGATTGGCTTGTCATCCCCGCTAGACCTGTTGGGCTCATGCATTGTATGACAAGACCATGACCATAAAGGCTGTCTTGTTTCTGCTCTGCTATACACATGGAAATTCCTGTGACAATAGGGTTGAGTTGCCAGTCTTCATGCTTCAGAAACAGATCTTTACTTCTTTAAGCTAAAGGAGGTTTTTAAGCTGTTGGAAGCAGTGTACGTATGACATATGCCCAGTTTGTATGTCATCAACCAAGAGATGAGCAGATCTGGCCATTTTTTTTATAATGTTACTTGTTCATGAATTATGATTTTGGCCTCATTATGTCTTCATTCACCACCCTCCAGTAAATTTTCCCAGTCAATGAAGTTCTTGTATTCTCTGTACTGTGAGTTAATGAAATGGATCTGATGATGTGGCTGTCTGTGATAACATCAGGCTGTCTGTGATGTCCGTATTGGCCTCTCCCATCCAGTGTTCTGAGGTTAGGGAAAAAACTCAGCCTGCTCTCCTACAGCCCAGTAAGAAATTTAATTTTGGAATCACCCAGGGCAAAACCTATAATTTGTTTTTCAGTTTTGTTTTTTTTTTTGTCAGAGAATGTCAGGATTGACATAAAGGCTGCAGGTGTGAACATGGGTCAAAGTTTCAGAAATGAGGTCTCATACCTGCTAACTTGAGAAGTTTCCCCTCACCATTGCCCTCAGAAGCAATAGGGAACATTAACAGGTGCCATGCAGCATCATAGTTTAGGAGGCTTTTAAAAGCTAACAGAAAGTCACGAGCGATGTATAAAAATGCATACTGATGCAATCTACTCACACAGTGTTCTAGGATCCCCTGCTGACGCTCCCAGTGACTGCAGATTAAACCGTGAAGCAAGGTCTCAGGCCCTCCACACCTGGAGTGCAGATCTGTGCTTGTCAGCATGTTTACAAAGTTCTCACGTTTTTTTGAGGTGGTGTGGCTCATCACAGTTGGTTTATAACCACCTGTGATACTTCATTTACAGTACCAGTGTAGCTATGAGAGAATTAATTTTCTCTCTGTGATAGTTGTTAGTGTAATTCATGCCTTGCTTTTAATGGCTGGATCAAATTACTTAGTGTATTATTTCGTGCATCATCCCACAACAGAGAAGCCCAGAAAGGTACCTGTTTGCCTGGCTTCTCCAAAAAAAGGGTGACTCAAGGGAAATTTGCTAAACAAAATTTCTTCTGTTCTCAAAGTGTATTTTTAAGAGGCAGAGGGCCAAACAAATACAGTGTGTAAGGGAATGCAAATCCAGCAAAATGAAAATGATTGTACCTATTTACCTCTAGAATGACTGGCCATCTCGGCTCAGATAAATCGAGTGACACTGCCTTTCTTTAATGAACACTGGCATTAACATTAAAAGGGAAAATGCTGAAACATAATTAAGAGTTGGCATTTAGCCATCTTGCAGGACAGAGAACAAAAGACAGGATCTGCTGTCTCCTCTCGCCCGTCTCTCCGCTTCATGCCAGTCCAGGCTCTCCCCGCCAGCCAGCAGGCACGAAGGTGAGCTTCAAGCTGCCCCCAAGCAAAGTTACATCCTACAAATGTCCTTGCTGCTGCTGCCATCTCCCATCCAGGCTGAAAAGATCTGTCCTGCCACTTACACCTGAGTATCAGCCAGCTTCACCGCTGGCATCAGAGCTGCTCTGGCATATGGGAGAAGGAAGTCATGGGGTGAGACAGAGGGGTGAGCCTGCAAAGGGAAAAGGAGTGTGGCGCAGGCAGAGAAGAGCTGGGTGGTGGTTTTGCCATGGGAAACCCCTTGATATCTCTGTGCGTTGCACATACCCGAAGGCTGGAGGACAGGACTCCAGGGATTCACATGCAAGCAGAAGGCGAGAAGCTGCCAGACAGCTGCCCTGGCATGTGAGAACAGCAGAGAGGGTGGGCAGAGGGTGGAGAACAGGCGTGCATGAAGCCCAGGTCTGTTTTCAGGCTGTGAACTGGGATGCAGGACCCAAACAGCAGAAAGACAGAATGGCTACACTGCTTTTAGCTGGTCTAGCCATGAGCTTGAATTTGAATGATGCTTAAAAATTGTAGTTGGTCTACATAGTCTTTTGCAGCAGTAGCTGCACTGGTTATAGGAGCTAGTGCAAAAAGGCAGGGTCCTTTCTTTGCTGCCAGACCCCTGAACCCGCACCCCAGAGAGCTGTGGCTGCTGCAGCTGCATCAGCCCCTACTCCAAGTTCATGTCTTCCGGCTCCACATCCGTGCGTGATTGTGCCTATGGTGGAGGAGTGAGGTTCATGGGCCATATCCTGGAGTGGAGATGACTCTCATGGAGCAGAAGTCAGGGTGTGAATAAGTCTGTCTCTTTCTACACCTCTGCATCCGTGCCATGGACCCGACCTGGCCCCCCTACACTGGCCAGACCCATCAGCCTGGGACCACAGCAGGAACCAGGAGAAGGCATGGGTCCTCCTCTCCACCAGTCATGCCCCTTCCTCCCCACTGTGTCAGGATAGGGTGAATGGGTGGCATTTCTGGTATCTACAGATCCCCTGTGCCCTGGGAGGATGCTCACTGTGTCAGGATAGGTGAGTGGGTGGCATTTCTGGTATCTACAGATCCCCTGTGCCCTGGGAGGATGCTCACTGGGGTAGTTAATCCAGGCATCTTACAGCGTGCTGCCGCCAAGAACCCAAAGCACATACAGCCGAAAGCTGGCCGTGTGTGCCAGCATGGCATTGCTCCTGCAGTGGCAACCTCTGCCCTTGGCCACTGAGGGCTGCAGGCTCCCGCCACATGGAGAATTGTCCTCACCCTGCTCTTACGTTGTTGAGAGAAGCGGACACGCTGCAGTAAGAGAGTCTCGTCCTTCCTGACTGCCCCTTAGATAAATGCCTTATACCTAAGCAGTCAATTAATTTTAGAATAACATATTAAAGAGTGTATAATGTATTCCCATCACAGCTAAATGTCATCTCCTGTAAAAACAAATGTATTTCAGCAAATAAAAACGCTGTAAAAATAGCACTTGGGAAAGTATATTTTTAAGCTTCCACTGATGTTTATTTTTGAAGTCCTGAAATTTAATTCATGTGTTGAATAAATACCCTTCAGATATCTTTCACATCACAAAGGGTAATATGTTCTCTTCTGTTCTTTTGCAACATCAGAAATAACTGTGGCCATCCCTTCAGATGCTGATGGCTGTGTATTTCCCGGTAGGACAAAGGGAGAGTGAGAACAGAAGAGGGTAAATGCACGTCACATCACGGCTCCTGAGAAGCATGTATCGCACTGTCTGTTTTAGCATTGCAACACACTTGAGTTCAAAGCAAAATGGGTTCATAACAAAGGGATGTTTGTGATGAATTGTTGCCATAATGTGATACCATAAGGTTTGCCAGGATTGGTGTCCTGTCAGTGGCAGTCGTCTTATAAAATACATCCCAATTCTGGCAAGTATAGGAACTCTATGTCTGCGAGCAGTTAAATGGTAGCTCTATGAATATATAAAGATGCTGTCGCTGACGTAGAGCATTTGGGTAGCAGTAAATAAAGTGGTCCCTTTAATCCTTCTGCTTCCTAGGTAAATAACACGAAAAACTAGTATGCATAAGCAACCTTAAAAATGTCTGTGGCACCAGGAAGAAACGTAGCTTCACAGCAGGGATGTTTGAAAGGGATAAAAAAGGAACTGCGAAAAGGAGGGAACAGGAAGGAGCTGTGCAGCCCAGCCAGCCACATCTTCAACAAGTCCAGTGAGGTCAATAGTGGTGGCTGTTCATATCCCCCACAGCCCAAGCTGCTGCCTCATGGCCGCCTCCACAGAGCATGCTCCCAGGCAAAAATGGAAGCTGAATTGCATTGCGGGGACACCATATCCTTCCTCTTTAGAAGCAGGAGGCACCTCCACGCTGTGCAACCACAGAGCGACCAAGCCAGCTTTGCTCAAGGCCCTGCCGGCAGTGTAGCTGGGGCAGTGAAGGAGTCGGTGTGGCTTGTGAGACCCGTGCAGGCGATGAGGGAATATCTGTGGGATTAATCTGCATCAAGCTGCATCCACCCACAACGGCAATGTTTGCAATAGCCAAGCTGGCTATTCTAAAGCTAGCTCAGGCCTGTCTGTACGAACTGCAGAACAGAAATAGCCTGCAGACAGCTCTACTTTAAGGTATTTATCTGTCAGTGTTTTCCAGCTCATAATCATATTGCAGAGTGAATAGCAGGTCTACCAGCTTGGCTAAAAGGTCCTCCACATCACTGTCTCCCATTTCAATGTATGTGCATTACTGCATGGCACTACTTCTTACTGTAGAATGAAGAAACCAACTTTGACATAAAAGACCAAACAGAGGTACAAGGCACTAATAGTTTTATTTAAGAGAGGTAATGTCTGTCTTTCCAATGGACAGGCAAAGCAGCTCAGTAACCCTTACTGTCTAAGGGCAAATAGTGTAGGTCTTTTTCTCAAAACTCAAGTCCCTCTCACAGATGACCACCCTCACCGTCACACTATGTCCTCTTCATGATAGTCTCAGCAGAAAACCCAATACAGCTGGATGCAAAACCCAGCCTTGACTCACAACAAGAAAGACTGTGCAGAGGGTGAGAACTGTGTAGGAGCAGGGAGGGAACAGGGAAACAGAGGCTGTGTTTGGTAAAACTGGGCACTGGTGGGGATGGTGAGGCTGTGCTGCTGTTCTGTGCCCTCCGATGTGGGTAATGGGGTGAAATGTGGCTTCTTGAAGCCCAGGCATGAGAATGGTCTAGTTTCTGAGATACTGAGCTGAAGCTGTTCAGTATGTTCATCAGTGACCTAGATTGAGACCAAGAAAGCACCACCCCACCCCAGCAAATTTGCAGATGACACGAAATGAGGAAGAGTGACCTACACCACGAACAGCAGCACTTCACTCCAGAAGCACCTTGAGGTTCAGACAACTGGCGGTGTCAATCCAGAAGACACTAGAGGTTCAAGCCAGCAGCTGCCCCATGAGGCTTCACCAGGAGAAGTGCAGGGTTTGGCCACCAGGCAGGATGACCTGAAGCATGGCACAACCAGAGAGTGACAGGCTGGGTCACCACTGTGTTGAAGAGGACCTGGGGCCTTACAGTGGGCTGCAGACTGAGGTAGCCAGGCACACCTACTGTGAACAAGGCCAGCTGCACACTGAGCCGCATTAGAAGGAGCGATACCTTTGACCAAGGGATGCTTTTATTCCCCCCTACTGAGTGCTGGTGAGGTCTCACCCAGGATAGAGCCCAGCTCAGGAAGGATTTGGAAATGTGGCCCAGGGGAAGACTACCAGGATGGACATGACCACCAAGGAGAGGCTCAGGGAGCTGGTGTTCAATCATATGAAAAGGGGCCAAGGGGTGATCTAATAAGCACCTACAACTACCCAAAGGGGACTTAAAAAGATAACAGCGCCGAACTCTTCCTAGAAGTGGAAGACAATACAGAAAGAGGCAATGCCTACAAACTGCACCTTGGGAAGGTCAGAGTGGACATTAAGAAAATTGCTTTGCTAGGTGAAGGGTGCAACGCGGGAGCATGTTATCCAGGGAGGGTGGAAATCCTCCCTGGAGGTTTTCAGACTGGAAGGGGTCAGAGATAATGGGTGGGTAAAATGCCATAAAAAGCAGGTCTACTGACAAAAAAGCGTAAGAGTAAGGTATTAGTGTTACTTCTTAAAAGTCAGCTGTCCTTGAAACAATTTTGCATGGCTCTGGAAATGCACAGCAGGGATACTGTACTCTAAGAAAAGCACGTGCACGGCAAGGAGTGCCATGTGGAGCAAGGTGAGGCTCTGTCACAGGTCCTTGTGCTGTGCAGAAGTGAATTGCCAGCTCCCTGCTGCTTCTTCTCCTCCTGCTCCTGGGGAAGGGTAAAAAGGCACCTAAGTCAAGGAGAAAAGGGCATCCTTAATGAGGTTCAGGCTTGACTCAAGCTGCAAGCCTTTTAATAAGGTACTAAGCATACGGTTCCCTCCTTCCATCAAGAAACAAGAAGGACTTGGCCATGGCAGCGCTCCATGTTCCCACCACCTTGCTGCAAACCTTAGGTTCACTTGCTCTTCCTTGTGCCCTGCAGCGATCAAACCTCTGCCCAGGAGGCAGTGAAGCAGCAGGGCCGGGGACCCACACCAAATCCATAGGGCATCATGTCCCACGCAGGTCAGCATCCCGCCCAACGACGTTCTCCCAAGGTTTGAGGAGCGTCACTGAGAGATGTCTCAGTCACCCAGGGAGGGCATCGCCTACTCCTCATTTCTGAAACATTTTCTTGCATCCCCCTGCACAGTTTAAGACATAAAGAATAAGCTTTGGGTGCCAGCTCATGTCTTTTGAGGGTTTTCACTGTGGAAGCACAGCACCCTGCTGAAGCAAGGAGCTGAAGCAAGCACTGCATCCTACCTGGTCTGTGAACAAACAGAGGAGCTCAGTTTCCTTTTGACAAATACATCCATTCACTGGGGGTTTTTTATTTTTCTAATCGGGGGAGCAAATTGCCCATTACAGTGTATTCTCCATGTCCCCAGGCCCACATATATTTTCCAGCAGCTCTCCTCAGCATTCCACATTATAAAATCAATCTCTATTTAAGAAAGAGGGGGATATTTATTTCTTAATTTTTTAATAATGTATTTTGTGATTTGTTACAGCTCTCAGTGTTGTATTATTTATTTATTGTGCCTATAGGGTGCCCTGCCACATGGTAATAGAGGAGCTACAGGAATTAGAGACCTAAGCAAAACAAGTTCAATAATTTTGCTACACTGTAGGACTCAGTCCAAAATTAACAAAGGAGCAAAACTGCAATGCAAGGACAATATCATAATGTTTTTGCTCCCAAGTTTTTACGAACCCAGTCAAAAGCAAGCTAAAAAACCCAGAAAGATCAATCATCACTGAAAGCAAAAATTAGAACTAGATCTTAATAAATCTCCCAAGGTGTTTCACAACTGAGTTATTTGCTATGGAGGTCTTAAAAAGTTAATTACAAATTTGCACAGAGACCTGAAAGAAACAAGTATCAAGGTTTTCTTTTCCTTCCTTTCTTGCCCTCTCCTTGCAAAGATGATCCCCTTTCAAAACACATTCAGGTTTTCAGCTCAGAAAAAAAGATCGATTTAGCTTGCAAAACATCTGCATTCATTAGGTGATGGCTCAGCCCAGTTCATTCAGTGGCAAAGCTCTCAATGACTTCAGTAGTTTAGGGTTTACCTTAAGCAGCTGAGTTAATTTATCGCTGAAATCTGAAAGCCTGAAAAGCAGGAGTCCTGGACCGTGCCTGCGCTGTGTGCTAACCCTCGGGGAAGTCATGGTTATTCCTGTCGAGGCACAACCGCTACAGCATGCCTGCCTCCTCGGTGTTGGCTGCAGTAAACCCCACTGGCAGCCCAGGGCCACAGCCCCTGCTTTTCACTGGGATGGTGTCAGCCATCACGCTCTTGGGTGGCGGGGGGTGCAAGAAAGCCAGATGTAGAGTGTGTTTACTCACGACAACTGTACAAATCCCCATCTGATCTCCTTCATGGTGCACAGGATCTGATACAGAGAGGAGCTGGAGCTGCCGGGAATCAGCGGCTTACTGACTGCTTTCTTTGGGAATATTTACCAAACTTAGCAAAGCTGATTCAGGTGGAGCTGGTTCTAATTTCTTAAGGTTTCACCACTCAGTTTACAAACTTCGATTCTTCTGGCATCTCTCTGCAAAACTCCATGCCTTATTCCCTCCTCTCAAGATCACGGTGAAGAGATTTTTGACTAAAGGGTCTTCTCTCCCTATTGCTTCTTCCCCAACTCCACAAGCACTCCTGGCCTCCAGAGGTACATCCTTTTTCAGGGCTATTTGCCGGTCTCTGAGCGGTGTCCCAGCTGCCAGGCCAGCCTTCATTGCGTGTCATACTGCGGCGCTTAGCCCTTCACCCCACCCAAGGTTTTTGCCTGTTGGGCTTTTCTAAAGGCGTCTTCCCAGAAGACAATTTATCTCCTGACTATTAGGGTATTTGGGGTTTTGGCTAGAAGGCTTTCAACAGCAGAGGTGATCATGCTGAGCTTTCACCTGCTTGCTGCAGCCTTCCAAGATGCTGTGCTGCTTCAAACACTAGAATGAGAGGACGATGAATTCTTTGGTTTTGTTTCTGCTTTCTGGATGTTGTGGTTTAACCCCATCCGACAACTAAGCCCCAGACAGCTGCTCGCTCACTCCCCCCCAAGTGGGATGAGGGGAAGAGAATTGGAAGGGTA
>NW_009213053.1:539-855 GCF_000690835.1 Fulmarus glacialis | reverse complement strand
TGCCCCGCGTTGCCCCAAGGACAGAGCCGCCGCCGCCGCCTGCGTACCCTTCCACGGGGGAGAAGCGGGTAATTTTAGGATTAATTGAACCTGAATTAATTGAGTTCACCTTCCCCACCGAAAGGGAAGAGCTGCCATATGATAATGAAGCAGGCGCTCGCTCCGAACTGGGGCTTGTAATCAGGGCACTTCGCTGTGATTTCCGACGGCAGGTTCAGCGTGCTGCTCTGATCCAGGGCGGACAAGAGCGCAATTAATGCCAATTAGCAAACAATTAGGAGCGGAGGCTGCTCCGCACAGGTGCGGGGAGGCTGAG
>NW_009213053.1:0-219 GCF_000690835.1 Fulmarus glacialis | reverse complement strand
GCTAATCCTGCCGGGAGCTGCAGGGATGCTGGATCTCCTTGGATGCCCACGGGCTAATCCTGCTGGGAACTGCAAGGCTGCCTGACCTCCTTGGATGCCCACGGGCTAATCCTGCTGGGAACTGCAGGGATGCTGGATCTCCTTGGATGCCCACGGGCTAATCCTGCTGGGAACTGCAGGGATGCTGGATCTCCTTGGATGCCCACGGGCTAATCCTGC
>NW_009213052.1:822-6933 GCF_000690835.1 Fulmarus glacialis | reverse complement strand
AACCTTAATGATTCTATGATTCCATTATTCCATGAAAATCCACCCACTTACTTATTTTAAAATCTTTTAGAAACATTCAATTTTTAATTCAATTACAGAATTTCAAATGCTAAACATAGAAAAAGGAGAGGATCACAGTGATCTGAGCAATTCTGTGTCCTGAAAAAGATCATTTGAATCCTATTTGTCTTAGTGGCAGTTCAGATCAATTGCAGATGATGTACGCCTTGTTCATTCATTTTTTGGAGGGGATGTCTATATTATCTGGAGGACATGGCTGTTTCAATTTTAAAAGACTGAGAATTTATTCTGTAGCCACTTCCTTCCATAGGAAGCCCCACTAAAGTCTTCCTTTGAAGGAGAGTATTTTATTGACAGAATATTTTTAAAAATTATCACTGCTTATTTTTCCACTTGAACTGACTGAGGAAGAGACCATGGCGTTTCTTTTTGCTGTCTTTCAAAGATGATGATCATCAGTCAGTGCTGAACTGATGTACTAGATTTTTTTCATGAGCTCTAGTAGTTCAGACTCACATTTCCTAGGCATTCTTATCTAGTATGTGTTACTTCTAAAATAATATACGAAGACAACAACAATTAGATCAATGACATATGAACATTCATTAACTTCACAACTATGTAATCCTTCCTGTGAAGGCCTGGAAAGCCAGATCAGGACAAGAGCAGGAGCCAAGAAAGAGTAAGGAATCAAAGCAAAGCTAAGAGAGGACCAACACAACGGAACCTCACGGGCTGAAGTGGGAAGTGAACTCTGCTCTGCAGGAAAAGCAAGAAAAAGCAAGGATCCTGTCAGATCCAGGAGGCTCTTCCGGGAACCTTTGCCCGGCACCCCCACCGCTCAGTTCAGGAGCCCACCTGAGCTTGGGCTCGGGCACGGGTCCTGGGCTGAGCCATGCTGTAGGAGTGCCCGTCTCCAGTCCTCCTGCTGCTGCTGAACTGTTGTTTGGCTTTCCTGGGCTGACGTTGGACATGAGTCGTCACTTGCCCTGATGATTGCAGGCCTGTCACTCAACCGGTCAGCACTCTGCTGTCGCAGCTCTTTGGCACGCGCTATAGGAGCCATCTCACCATGTCTGGGACCGGGTGCTGGAGAAGACTGTGCTTCTGGAGTAAGCACATGGCCTCCATTTCAGGCATGGCAGGGCCCAGGGAAGTCAATGGGGTGGGGCCCTAGTTCACAGTATCTTTGGGTTTTCAGGCCATTAAGCTGGTCTGTTCTGTCTGAAACAGATCACAAGTCCCCAGGGCTAGCTCATGTCTTGTTTGTGCCAGCTAGTAGCCTCACTTGCTTTTTAGTGCTGGGAAAACATGCACGGCCATAACAGAAATTGACAAGAGAAATTCGTGTCTTGAGGCAGATGCTCAGGGGTAGGCTGTAGTGAAACACAGCAACGCACTCTGAAATCAGTAAAATTTTTATGTATATGATGTTCTGCTAGTACAACCATTTTTCATTTTTAATGTATTACTTTTCTTTAGAAGTTAAAAGTCTAATTTTGAAAAACAAGTGCAGAATCAGCAGCTTCACTGTATGAACACCTTAAATTAAATTGAATAGAGATAGTAAATTACATAAATAACCGTTTAACTAACCATTCATCCTAGCTTTTCTATAAGGTCAGTATTATTCTCCCATTACATTTGTAAAAGGTACAGCATAGAGAAAATCAATATTTTCAGAGTAAAAATCATTGCATTTTCAGTTGACACCTGTAAACCCTAATTTTCACATTGATAAGGTATAGATAGAACTCCTGTCAACTACAGTTATTTCTGAGGTGTGGTCATAAACAGAAGAAAAAAGACCGTGGTCATTCTTACAGAATGAGGGTTAATCCCTTGAAATAATCAGTCCAACATGAGTTCCTAAAGCAAAGTTGTAGCTAATAGGGTAAATGTGGTCCTTGCATGTATAACTAGAGAAAGGTCAAATAGAATAGACAAATAGCACTACCTTTTGAATAATGATCATGTAGCGAGACCATTACTTGGCACGTATTTTAAACAGTTTTTCTGCAGAATGAGCATGTGTAAAGATGTAGCAAAGATGCATTACAATGCTTGTGGTCCACTCATGCCCCTCCTCCGCACATGCACACCATGACTTATAATTAAATTTCTGTCTAGCTCACAGTCTTGATTACCTGCAAGGGGAGATTTGTTTGATAGTCATAAATGCCGGGCTTTGAAACTGATTCTAGACTATTTCAATGGGAAATCTTGATTTGTGAGAGTTATTGATCATAGCGCTACTGTACTGGATTCTCCATCACATCAATTCTTCAGCCCAGGTTGACTACCTTTTAAAATACAAATTGTAATGTTTCATGCGGCAAGTTCTGTTTTGTTCAACAACAACCAACCATGAAGGAAATCTGACTGTCATCCTTCAAAATCTAGGATTGATTGATTTACAGATAATGATGTGTGATTCCTTTCAGGAAGATGTCAAATCTGTGCTCTGCAGTAGGTTTACTACGAGGCAGTCACTTGAACCTGTTCTCTATAGCGTCTGATATAGATATCAGAATAGGCTATTAGCCTGGTAAGCTCATTCGTTCACGAAGGCGTAAGCCTTAGATTTCCCCAGCCAGTTAAACATGCTGTAAAATGGCCCTCACAGAAAGATGGACTTTTATATAGCTGACCAAGATGCAAATACTAATCCACTTATCTCAGAAGGGTTGTTATCTCAACATAAAAAAACTCAAGAAATCTAGCCAATATCCTCAACAAGCTGGACCCTTTGCTTATCCGGCTCTGCACCTGTTTGGAGACATATTCCTTTCACATACTAGTTTCATATCTAGTTTTAATCATACCAAGCAATCCAAGGGTGATGCATAAACTGTGTACAATGACACACAACTATTGAAATTAGGTACCTTTTTCCTTGTTCTGATCTTCAGCTCATAGTTTAGCTAAATATTAATTCAACTGTAGAGGTGAAACAGAAAAGGCAATTAACCTAGCTGAAGGAATGACAGCCAGAATTAAAATACAGACCTTCCTGACCCCGTAGCCTCTCTGCATTCCTGAAGATAACACCAAAAACTTAACACAGCTAGCAACACAACTGAATTGATTTCTAAATATGTGATTACAGCAGAAGTAAGGGATTTGTTCCCAGCTCTCCCAATCATTCATTATACCACAGGAAATTTCAAATAATTATACCCTGTGAATTCTCAAATTTCAAATCAGGAAATCTCAAAAATTGACCCTTATTTTACATATGAGAATAGTGCATAATGAAACAAAGCGAAGCATGGAAATAAATGAAGTGGGTTCAAGGACTTGTAGACCTAGAATAATATTTTATTCTACTGAATGTAATGTATCTTACTTCAAGGCACTACAGAGAAAATATAATGGTTTAAATAGGTTTCTTCTTCTTTTCTAAGAATACGAGACACTGCATGATGGCTACATGAACAGTTCGAAATGTTTTCAATTTCTCCCTGAACTCCTCTTTATTGTGACCAGTAGGTCATATCATATAATTACATTTAGCAGCCGGAGTCTCATTCATGTAAAGAATACCTAGCCTTAAAAATGGCACCCCAGAAAATAACCTGATTATTCAGACAGTGAGGAAGTGCTGAGGCACATAGGGAGATACACACAGTGCCTTCTCTAGTCAAGAATCCTCAGGGCAGAAGCAGATGGATCTCATTTGTAATAAGAGATCTACATTTTGGAAGACTCATGTCTTTGATTCCTATCAAGGTAAATTAGGATTTGTGTGGGTTAAACAGATGGCACTGCAGAAACATAGTGTGAGAAGTCACTACTGACAGATGCTCTGACTTTAATTTTGATATTTTAGAGTACATAATGAAGATTTTTGAAAGGGTTAGAACATTTAAACAACTTTGAAGCTGTGCACAACTCTGAAGCTTTCATACTTATATATGTATATACACATACGCATGCGTGCGTACACACGTGTGTGTGTGTGTGTGTGTGTATATAAGTTGCTGTATTTTGGGGGACTCACCCTTGTGACACTGTACATAATGGCTGTAAATAGCCAATATATTTCCCGTGTTGAGATATCAGCTATTGCTGCCTGAGGGACAGGTCTGTCTGACAGAGTGTTCAGAGCTTGCAGGACTCACGGGTCCCGGCCCGGCTGCGCGGGGAGCCCCGCACCGGCTGCCGTCAGAGGCCAGCACTGAACCCATTTTTTGTGAAAGTTCGCCATCTAGAGACCGTATCAGGAAGCACCAGGACATGCAATGACTGCCTCAATAAAAGAAAAACAGATTAAGTGAATTTTCTGGGTGTTCGTAGGTATAGTTAGTTCAGAACAGCACTGCCTTTAATACCTTTTATGTTTAGGTTTGTGGACAATATCATCTTGAAACTGTCGAGCTGATACTTCTTCCCGAAACAGAATCAGTTCTTCACTAAATTTGTAACATGCATGTGTAATCTGAGCCTGGTTGCAGTGAAAACAGATTTTTTAAATGTTCATAAAACATAATCAAGACAAGTACTTTTAATCCTTTTACAGTAAGAAAGATATTGTTTCAGAAGCCCTCTCTTCCTCCCCTGGTGGAGCAAAGATTAAATAAGCAGTAAAAGTAAATGTTCATTGCAGAGACAGAATTCAACATTTGTGACAGAGAAAGGTAAAAATTTGTTCTCTTTGGAATATCAGCCTTTTTATTCTCCTTGCAAAAATATCTCAAACTAGATGAAAATTTTTTCACTGAAAAATGCTGACTGATACTTCCATTTTCATTTGTTTATATCAAATTAGAAAAGTTGAATGGAAATACCTTTAAAATACCTTTAAAAGATTAAGAAACATCTTCAAAGATATTTGGCAGCCTTTCCAGCAAAGTTTGCAGAAAGACTAGCAGTGCTATAATTTCAGGAGCACTTGGGAAGTAGTGATAGTTCTTTTATTTCTTCCTCTTCATCATAAAATCTAATTTATGGTTTTGGGGTTTTCCCCCCTCCTTTTCTCATTAGGCTACTTAGGTTCTATTTTCACCCTAAAAAAAACTATATGAAAAATCTCTTTCAAAAATGCAGGAAACTGTACCTACCACCATTTAAAATGTAAGAAAAAAGAGAATCTTTGCCAGAGTAGGCCTGATAATTTTAGGAGAGTAATGAGGTATTCAGCAGAGACATTGGTTTTATCTCAAGTGATAATCACCCTCCACCCACCCCGGGCCAGTCACTCCAGAGGCTTTTATAGGGATAAACTGGTACCTGACAATGCATGTACTCCTTCCCTGGAAACATTTTCCTTGGCGACTCAAAATACCCTGTTCAGGACAACGTACAAAGAGGAACAGATAAGGTTACTTACTGTTGAATTTCGTAAGCAGAAGATGACTGGCGTCTCATGGTCTTTAAAAACTGGGGTCATGACTGCTACCTATACTGGTTTGCTGTAGCAACCTAGGTCTTGCTGCAATGCATGCTGTGGCATTGTCTATGGGCAGGTGTCAGGTGGAGGCTAAAGACCAGAGCTCGAGCCATTTCAGCGATGCCCAGGCCCCATCTTTCCCCTCGGGAGGGCGGCCCTGAGGCACAGCAAGGGAGACACAGAGCTCCCAGGCTCTAGGCTGAGTCTAGATCCAAGTGGGCTGATCCAACATTTTCACTGCACAACTGAGACAGTAAATTATAATCTGAGCCTTGCTCTCCCAGCTTGATGCTCTTGGAGGCTGGAAGCTGATTTGTAAGGTAAAGGACACACCACTGACCCAAGAAAGTGAAAAATGCCATGGAAGAAACACCACCATCCCTTGGTCTGTGTACTCCTACTTTCAAAATGTTTTCTTTTTACATTTCAGAGGGGCCAAAGTAACAAGATATTAGTGCTGGGGTAGGGTTTTAAAAACCATTTCTTAAAATACACAATTTAAGTTAATCCTCTCTGCATCAGAAGGAACAAGTTGGTGTAGCAAATAAAACATAGTGAGAGATTTCTTCTGCCTCTCTCCACATGTTTGTGTTGAGAGAGAAAGCATCAGCCAGAAACAGGCTGCTTGAGGGACTGAGGACACGGACCTGGCAACGCATCATTTTGCCTTTTTGCAAAAGGCTTGTGTGCACCAGCTT
>NW_009213052.1:352-791 GCF_000690835.1 Fulmarus glacialis | reverse complement strand
ACAGCAGAAATGGTAGAAATGGACTGTATTTTCTAATTCTAGATTTAGAAACTTAAAAAGCAACACTATAGCAGCCATGGTTTATTTTGAGAATTCATTTCGCTCTGCTACTGGATTAGCAAGCATTAAGACCTACAACCAAAGAAAGCACCCAGGTCTCCAGAGCAGCTCTCTGAGGAGTGCTTGCTAGAGCAGTGTGGTGGTGCATTCCTCCCCTCTTCTTTTCCTCTGGGCTACGATACGATCTCAGAACCTTCTGTTAAGCTTTAGCCATTGTGTATGAGTTGGGTGGTTAAACGTCCCTTGGCCATACCAAGCACTCTTGCATGGCTAAGGTGGGGAACGACACTGATCGTACCGGGGACACTAGCTACATGATCAAGGCAGGGAACAGAAACAAGAGATAATTCATCATCTCTGACAGCTCTGAATCTTTCCC
>NW_009213052.1:0-209 GCF_000690835.1 Fulmarus glacialis | reverse complement strand
TTGAGCCCTCCTGGACCGTAGCAGGCTGCATCCAGAATCTCCCTCTGAGTGGGACGCTTCTCAGAATCCGCAAACTCGAATTTGCAATACTCGGAGGATCACCGAGATTTTGGGCTGAGACGCTCCCCGGGGCTCAACTCTTCACCCATTGGGAAATGCCAAAACATTTAACGCAAGTATTTCACGGTACTCAAGCGGAATTTTTAACA
>NW_009213051.1:20698-21466 GCF_000690835.1 Fulmarus glacialis | reverse complement strand
TGTGCCTTTCTTTGATGCCTGACGGTTTCTCAAGGTCTTGCTGGACTGGGGTCATCACCAGGACCGTGATGGGGTTTGTTTTGACGTCTCCAGTTTCCATTCAAACTGGAGACACTAGCAGCATCGCCCACAGGCTTTTAGAGGAGCCATGGACAAGACCCAGCCAGTGCATGGACAAATCCTGACCCCTCCAGACTTCAGTGGGGTTTGGGGCTTTGGTGCCGGCTGATGAGTATCAAATCCAGCTCCTCCAGCCCTGCTTTTGCCCCCTGCAGATGTTCAGGGATCTTTGCCAACTGCATTGACCCCATCTAATCTTTTCTTCCTTCCTTTTCTTTTCCCTTTCCAGCAGAAGGGGATGGGACGGGGCGACCGCGGCGGGTCGGGCTGGGGGCTGTTTGCAGCCCTGCAGGCTCCCCACAGCCAGGCAGCAACACCTCAGAAGCTGTTATCATACTTTGGGGCTCATGTCATCCCGTCTCCAAAGATCACACACACTCAGCAAACCCGTAGGTGGGAGAAGGCTACCAAAATAAGGCCAGCTCTGCCTGCGAGCTCATCCCCCCGGATGCCTTGCTCAGAGCTTTGTAGTGAAGGCGTCGCCCTCACGTCATGCAAAATAGGGAACACATGGCGGGTATAATTGCCTGTTGCTTTAATTATCTTCTTTACATCAGGGGGCTGGACAGCTTTGCATTACCTTTGCTTGGAGTGTCTGCAGCCGTGGCTGGGGGGAGCGGGAGGGGGGACCCCCCGGGGGAGGCCGGC
>NW_009213051.1:0-20571 GCF_000690835.1 Fulmarus glacialis | reverse complement strand
ACCCTGCAGAAGCCTCGAGCAGCGGCACCGTCCCATGCCGCCACCGCGCCAGCCTGGAGCTGCGACCAGGAAAAAGCCAGCCAAAGCAGCAGCTCCCCTACCTCACATCCCGAGGCAGGGATGGGGACTGCATGAGGCAGGGTCGGGCCCCTGCGCCCCATCCAGGCTCGCTGGGCTGGGGAGCAGGAGGGAGGAAGGAAAAGCCATTTTTTCTAATCTGGCGTTTAATTGCAAAAGGTTGGGGGTTTTCAAAGCCCTCCTTCAGGCTTCACGTAAAATAGGAATGTGGAAATACCACCTCTGCATATCCTGAGCAGCCGTGAAGGTGGCGTTAGCACCTCGGCGGTTAATTATGCTTCGAGTCTCCATGAACCGTGGCGGCTGGAAATTAGGCAGGGCAGAAAGATGCTGCCGAGCTGGCCCACGCCGCCCTCCAGCCGGGACCTCGGGGCTGAGCACGGCACGGAACGGCACAGCATGATGGCCACAACCAGCCATGCCAGGATGCTGCGGGACACCCGGGCTCTGGGCAGCATCCCCCCCATGGCAGAGGTGAGGGCTGGGATGCTGCAGGCGGCTTTCGGGGTGCCGGGGGGGTGTGAGGACACACGTGAACACGTGCACGTCTCGCCCTTCAAAGCGAACACGCCTCTCGGATACTGATCCTCCATCACCGCATGCACGAACATCATCAAATACTGAAAATCAATGGGCCACTGTAAGGGAAGCAGCGCAGAGCATGTTGCGTGAAAACAGCCTTGAGGAGCAGAGAAAAAAATATTAGCTAAAAATAAAATTAATCTCTTGCAAAGCTGTAAGATTTGCTTCTCACCCCTCCCCCCTGCACTGCAATCTTTTATGTCATTTTCTTTAATTACAGCTGGTTTAGATCTCTGCTGCCTGGAGAAGCATAGCTGGAGTTAGCCATAAATTGGGCTTCTGGATGATACAAGAGAAAATAATAACCCCCAAGGACTGAACATCTGTCCACACGGAGCACACGCGATGTTATAATTAATATTAATGACTAATAGTTAATATAGAATGAAACTTTCGCTTTATAGGTCACCTAATAAACCCAGTCCCGCTGCAAGTCTCAGACAGCTATTTTCCATGTCACGAGCTCGGCCGGACTCTGCACAGCCAGGAGCCCCCACGGCTCCGCTCCCGGCTGCCGGGCCCCTGCCCCGGGGTCAGTGGGGGGCCGGGGCGCAGGGAAGTTGGGTTGTGGGGGGCTGCTTCAGGCTCAGCTCTTGGCAATAAAGCAGCAATCGGGGCGTCCCACCCGTGCCTGGCCCCTCGCAGCTGCCCGGCGGGTCCCGGGGAGGGAAGGTCTTTGCCAAATTTCAATTTCCCATTTGATTTCAGATCATTAATTAAGCACGGGCACCTGAGATGTGCTAGGGCTGGTCTCTCGCAGGAGGAACTTCACCAGGACCCGGGTGCCAGCTGAGGTGGATGCGGCAGGCCCCAGGTTTTTTTTGGGTTAATGCAGCGGGAGCAATGGCCACAGGGACAGGGCGAGGAGGAGACCCGTCCTCCCCGCCGGCTCTGCTCCTACCTGCACAAGGCAACACCTTTGCATCACCAGTCCTGCAGGGTGGGGTTTCCCCTGCTGTTATCTTTTCCTTCTCAGTGAGGAAAGCACTTGACTGTTAGTAATAGAAGGCTCTTGTTTTCTTTTACTATGTTCTTACATTGTATTTCTGTATTTCAGTTAGACTATAGCCATTCCTGCCTATTTCTGCTGCTTTCTGTCTTCTGCGTTTCCTCTTCTAAGAATGGAGAGCCAAAGGAAAAGAAACAGATATTGAAAACATCACCTGCTCCGTTCCAAAACCGAACGCATGCTAAAGACGTTTTCATGGGCCCAAAAATGCGCCCCATTCATCACTCCTGGAGAAAGGATGCACCAGCTAACGAGCGGGTTGAAAGCCAGAGAGGGTAAATAATTGTGACATGGCTGCTCTAGAAGACACCCCCCCCGTCTGCACTTGCATGGATGCCTGGGGGTCTTTTTGTCCTTTAACCCTCATATTGAGTCTGGGACAACTGATTAAAGGTCCAGGACAGATGAGGTGCCGAAGCTCATGTGATAAGTGCACACAAAACATACAGCACACTTCTTTTCATGTGTCCACTCTGACTTAATTTTTCACATGTTGGAAATACAGATGATTTTAGCCTGGGTCCATCTAGTTTCCCAAATAACCTGTCTATTTGATAAATAACATAAATTAAATTAGACAAGACAAACAAATAGTTTTTTTTCCTCTCCCCCTTTCAGTCTCTTGGCAAAAAGGAAAAAAAAAAGGAAAAGAAAACATAATTCAGTGACTGCCTTGAGCCCCCGAGGAGCCGTGCGGTGGTGAAAGCTATGATTATAAACGTGTCTGCAATGTTAACCTTTAACACGGACCCAAGGCCTTCCTTCCTCTGCTTGTAAGTTCTTTTTTAATTTCTTCACTATCGTGTAGGTTCCTAAGAGCTCATTCTCTCTGCAAACTCAGCAGGTAATTTTGCGTACTTAGCAGCACTTCTCTCATCAAGGCTCCCCCAGTGCAGTCTAATATCAGGAGCTCAGATCTGAAAGGCTTTATTCCTCCTGTCCCTCATGCAGGTAAAGGAAACTGAGGCACAGAGACGTGTAGTTATTACAACTGCCTAACTCGGATGAAAACCCTGATGTCCTACCAAGGTGCAGCCACTTTTGCATCTCATGCAAAGCCAAAACCAAACATCACCCATCCCGACTCTCAGCTGTAACTGCTAGGAGTCAGCCCAAGATACGATCAGAGGGGAAAAGCAGCGAGTGAAGTGGAAGGAGCTCTCCCTTCAGCCCAGGACGGCCCTGCAGAGACGGCTTCTGTGCAGGCTGAGGCGTGCCGCTGCCCTGCCCTGCCCCAGGGCTGTGCACAGGACCCTCATTCCCGCCCCGTCACCCCTCTCTGCCTCGACCCTTAGTCAACCCCTCCTTGCCAGGCGGTCTGGCCAGCCCCAGACCACTCCTGGCACTTCCAGCAGTAACAGGGGGGGATTTTTGTCCCCGTTAGCACAGCGGCATCACCTCAGTGCCAGGAGGGGCGAGCTGAATCGATACTTGAAAATGAGAAGCCAAAGCTGAGTTAACGTGCCAGACGGGAGGTGGGGCGGGGGGCAGCCCTAGAAGAGCCGGCGGAGGGACGAGATGGATGAGAGCGGGTCGGGGGCAGGGGTGGGAGCACAGGCGAGGGTCAGGCCCAAACCCACAGCCCTCGTCCCTGGTGGGAAGATGGAGTCTGGCACAATAAGCAGCAGCAGCATCTCAGCATGTGGTTTGAGCCCTCCTGCTATTGAGATTTCAGCTCCTACAGGCCTCGCCCCTGCCTCCCCAAAGCACAGCATGGAACGTACTCTCACGCAAGGAATTTCTGGGGTGCAATGTAGCGCTTACCAGTGGCAAACCCTGACCTCCTGAAAGGTTGTTGTGGGGAAAACGTTCACTCTGAACAGCAGTAGCCAGAAATCTTGCCATGCTATGTATTTCAATTTATAAGCTCTTCAGGCCCAACAATATTTTTCTACTCTTGGCTCTGCAACAATCAAAACATATTTTGAAGGGAAAATTCTGAAAGGAAAGCGAAACAAATGCCATTGTTGTGGCTAGCATATGCTGAGGAAAGGCCAGTAAGACCACTAGGACAAAGCCAACCCTCTAAAGTTGCTCTTCAAGCTACTACCCTCTAATGCAAAAATGTAGCAATTATAGGTCTATATAAATTTAATCCTTTGCAATGCCATAGAGCATGGAAAACTCTAAGAATTGCCCCTTGAGTCAGAGTATAGTTTAAGCTTTAATTACTCTTCCTTCCCCTTTTGCTAGAGGAAGAGCATTCTCTTGCTGCTCTCTAGTGGCAGGCATTATTAGCAAAATTAAGAGAAGATGCTGAATTTTGCAGCTTCAAATGTTTTTGTCCAGTAAATCTGTGCTGAATTAGTACAACTTACAAATCAGTGCAAACATCATGATAGGGAATTAACTGGATATTCAGGTATCTTCTTTCAGTTATGTTGTTCTCCAAGAAACATCTGATAAATGACTCTTCCTCCTTCATTCTCTTCCCTAAACCTCCCATCCCAAATCCAGGTATACTAATTACTAGAATTGCTAGAATGAACTGAAACAGGCACGTCTCAAGCCAACAATAAAGCAATTTTTGTCTAGGAACTAACAAAACCAAAACTATTGAAGCAGTAAAAAGAAACATATTCTTAGGACCAAGAATTTTATGCAAACCTAAGTGGAAGACTTGAGGACTTGAGAATTTACACTCCAGTAAACACGGGGTGTGTGTTTTTGTTGTATTCCAATATTATTCCAGCTGTTCCTAGTGAAGGGCTTAGTTGTGGCTACAAAAAAAAAAAAGCAATGAAAAGAAAAAGAAAAAAGAGACAGAGATAGACAAACAATTTGGAAAAAAAAAATCCCATGTACACACAACTGAGTGAAATCCTGTGAATTAATTCCAACTGCCTCCAAAATTAAAAACATGTTTTATTGTAAAATTGCACTCCAATAGTACCATAATTCTTTATAAACATAATATACAGTAAAATATTTTACATGTAGCAAACCAGGCTTATGCTTATGATGTTACAAAATTTACAGTTCAGGATACTTCTCTGACAGAGTCAGCAAGTATGTGACATCAAGTCCTAGAAGGATGTTTAGTCTTACAGAGAGGCCACTGTCTTACCATTATCTGGTCTCTACTTTAACACATTCAACATGTAATCAGAAATGTCAGAAATGCTGTATATTCTGTCTCAAGTTTCTTTCACACTATTTAGAATAGTTGTGAATGATGGTTTCTTATTAGATAATTTCCTCATTCTAGAGAAGGCCTTTCATTACTAGCTGTTCAGAAATGGACGATTTCTCTTGGGATGAGTGCAGCTTGCATGAAAACAACAGAACGGATAATTTAAGAGAGAGTTCAGTTGGGCAAAACAAAACAAACAACTTCCCCCAAAAAAGCAAATAAAAAAACCGCGACACACCTCCTTTTCTGCTTCCACATTCACATTCTTCCCTCTCCACACACACACATTCATATGCATGTGTAAGAACATAAACAGTAATAAAAACTTGGAAAGAAATCCTTATCATACTGCCTCATAAAAGACTCTGACCTTTTTTAAAAGTATACGTTTCAAACATAAATTAGAGCTTAAAATGTCAAGCTAATAAATGCTTAACATTAGAGAAAATAAGACATCAGAGGAAGCCATAGCTACCTTCGTACTGCAAGTGTAAACAACAACATGTCCTGCCATAGTTAACACTGCTTTCTTTTTACCCAAAACTGCAGAAATACGTCCTACATCTGTGCAGCTAGCTGCAGCACTTCTGCATCATACCTGCCACATGAATGGTATTTTCAGATGAAACTGGTATTATTGAAACACGTGAGATTTTATGAGGACGGTATGCAGTAGTATAAGTTTCCTTAATGCTTGGGAAAGACCAAGTTACCATTTCATTCCAAACCACAAGCATGGATTTTGTGCTCTCGCTTGCCACGGAGCACTGAGAAAAAACAAAGGGGAATAAACAAGACCATTGCCTGGAAATTACTGGAACTTGTGAATTAAGTGACAGCACGAGAATGTATAGCAATGTGTTTACCTTCCTGATGATTGCTGGCAGATTTGCAAAACAAACAGCAACTGGCAAAGAGATGGGATACAACCTCTGGCCCTAAACAGAAATATTCAGCTCTCCAAGTACTGGAATATACTTCGGCTTTGACTTGTTTCCTCTATGCTCTGTACCCTGGGTCGTTTGGCCAGAGACGTTATTACTGCAGTAGGACCTCTTTTCTTCACCTACAGGGGAGTAGGATACATTAGAATATACAAAAATCTCCACAAAGTTTAAATTTTGAATTATGAGAGAATTATTTGGTGTGAGAGACATACTAGGAAATCATAGAGAAAATTTAGAACAGCAATGCTCTTAACTACTTGGCAGTGCTTAGTGTCAGTACGTTTAAATAATCTACACAATTGGCAGCACATTCCACACAAATCTTTACCTGAAGTTTTGATTTCTCCTTTGCCTCTGCACTCTTCTCTGGGGAAAGCGTATGAAAGACGAAATTCCTTGAATTTCGAGGTGCGTTTGGATTAAGATCTGACATTGCCACTAGTTTCTGAAGGACAGCTTTAGGTCTGTTCAAGAGAGACCCATTTTTTATCTGAAGAACAAAGAAATGCTGTGTTAAACCATTCACACGAACAAGACAGCTCTTTTAAGTAGGTTACTCTTAATAGAAAAGACTACTCCCTACTAAAATGTTACTTACTACCATAGAAACCAGAAATGGCCAGAATCTAGGGTCAGCCGACTTTGCTGTGTTTTATATATGCCGCTTGGAAATACCATTTTTCAGAACCATTACCAACCTGGATGTCACTGGCAGGTCTGAACGTTTCAAATGGGTTCCTGGGCAATAGTGTTGAGTCTTGTACCACTGCTGCTGGGCTTGCTAGCAGAGACAAAGAGGAAAATAGCAGTTTCTGAACTTCATTTGAAAGAATGCAATTTTATATCAAACTGAAGAACTTAGAATTGACAACAGACAGTAAATACTGCAGGAAAAAAAAAAGTCTGCATCAAATTATACATACAACTGATAGATGACTCTGGCAATTAGTTCTATCAGTTAGAAGGGAAAATTTGGTTTTGAAACAGCTTTGCACACTTGGAGTTATGATTTTGCCACAACCAAGGAAAACTTAAATTTATTTTCACTCCATTACATAGTTTTTCCTTGAGTCACAGATATTTGGAGAAACTGCTAGGCTGAATGTCACTTACAGTCTTCTACTCTGCGACTTAAAGGCAAGCAAACGAAGAATAAAAGACTAAACAAAGATGTACAGTAATTTATTTACACTCTACAGTATTTTTTTCAAGAGGTAACATACTATTTTATTAAGTAAATACACACAATTATCATCAACCTTGCAGCTGGCATATTTTCAATGCTTTTATACCTTTGGCTTTTCAAGTTCTGGAAGACATGAGCTCAGACTGGTGTAAGAAAACTAGACACTGGAGTTTTATGATCCATGGCATGCTTCACCAGAGACCACGAGTGACAACTGGAAGTTAAGCTTTCTTTCTCTTATTTGATTGTCACTTCAATAAAAAGTAAACTTACCTTTCTTCTGTAGGGTCTTAGCAGTTACTTTTTTTGCTAGTTTCATGAACTGGCTGTCTTCACCGATTTCTTCCTCCTCCTCCTGCTCTTTATTTTTTTCCTTCTGTAGCAGAGAGAAGACACTTTGTAAAATTGAAAAACTTCATATTAAGAATGAATGTTTCATTCAGTATTTTATGTAGACCAAGATCTTTCATTATGTAAATATAGTCTTTTTTATTTACTTTCTACTGTAAAAGTTTATTGTAATTTCTGAGATACTTATCATCCTCGTTCTATTAATGAACAACAAACCTGTAGTATCACATTTAGCTGACAAAGCTGACCTAATACTGAAACTTCTAAAACTTGAAGTTATGCTCCCAGCATAAGAGACTTATTCCAGCTTTGAAGCTGACTTGTTTCAGAACATAGTTGTTTTGCCTTTCCCTGCTGAATTAGTTTCTCTCTGTACAATACTTGAAGAGAAAGAGCAGAATTAATGATGAAAAACAGAGATAGATTTATGAATGGTATTTTTTCCAGAGTTTAACTTGAGGAACTAACAATTTCAGATCTAGCAATGGTATAGAGAAAGACTGAGCAAGATGCCTTTCTTGAAGCTAACTAATACCTGTTCACGAAGCCACTGTTCTCGTTCAAATCGCTCTTTCCTCCATTTCGCTTCTGTCTCATCAAACTGTTCATTTTCATCATCATTATCTGAATCCCTCTGAAACAAGTCAATCTGTGAAGCATAATCTAGACAAAGAAAAAAAGATAATTAGCTATCAATTTTAAAAGAGGCATAAAATATGCAGACTAGTAAAAAATCCAAACACAAAGAAAACCCCCAAAAGCCAGAACCCCCCCAACCCAATTTATTTCTGAAAGACTTTATTACACTCTCTTTCCAATCTTTCACCCCCGTCTATTAACTATGGATCAGAAAGGCACCTATGTTTTTCCATCTGAATCTCCTCATTCTGCCGGGGCCATCACTATGCAGGTCACCATCAACGAGGTATCTTTCCTGGTACAGGCGTAACTGACGCTTGTCATCATCAAGCATTGCCTTCCTATCAACACAGAAGAAAGGGAGGGAGGAAGTTAGTCCAGATTATATCCAAGAGCCATGATGTCACACACAAAAAATACATACTAATACTGTCACTGACATGTGTAATTTCTTTATTTGATTTTCTAATTCCACTTCATTAGGGAGTTCCTCATCAATAATCTCTTCTTCATATTCATTCAGGTCTTCACCATCATATTCATCCTCACTTCCCACATCACTCCCTGACAGCTCTGCCTCATCTTCCATGAAATCCTGCAGTTTTCTATAAAAGAATGTTAAAAGACTTCAGTTTGGTAGACCAATAATCATCCGGCACATCTTCTGAAAGCAAGATTTATCTTTTTGACATAAAATTAACACATATTCTAAATAAGAAATTATGATTAATCTTTAATTTTTGAAAAGACCAAAAAATTTTGTTCAAAAAATGTTGCATTGCTTTCATTGTGGCCTTTTGATTTCCACCTATAATGGAAAATATAATGGAAATCCTCTATAGCCCACGAGCAACATAGTTAAACTCATGCAACATTACAGCACCAAAGCAAAAAAAACCCCACAACAACCAGAGCCAACGTTATATAAACATTAGCTACTAATGCCGGAGAGGTTTAGTAAGTTTCTAGTGCTGTTAAGATTCTATTCTGCCTGGCAAGTGAGATACAAAAAAATGTACTTACAGTTTTTTCTTCAAGCCCTGTCTATGTCTCAGCAGTTCTTCTTCTTCGTCGCTAATTTCTGCTTCTTCAGGATCACTGTCTCCACTTTTTTCATCCTGTCAAAGAGAAAGTTTTCAGAAATTAAGGAATTTCTGAAAGCAGATGGCTTTGTAATGACAGCTTCTTCTGTTCTTCAATCAATAAACACAGATTTTTCAGAGGATTTGCTATACTAATATGCTTTATCCAGTATATTATAATATTAAGCGGACATTTTAAATGATCCAAACATTGCTCTTAGAAATGTTTCAGTAACTTGTTCTGGAAGTCACAATACTTTGCATTGACGGTTATATTAAAAAACTAAGTAGATAAATGGAGTTCTCATAGTCAGAATGCTGTAGCAATTGCTTTGCTCCATCAGCTCGTACCTCTTCACTATCAAAGGCATTGTCATCTGTTAAAAGCTGAAAATCACCAAGTTCTTCTTGCTCCTCTTCATCTTCCTCTTCCCTATGCAAAAAGTGAATGAAAGAAATGCACTTTTTCATTCCACCTCCAATGATGGCTTCGCAGTAATTCAAGGCAAGATTTCAACTGTCATGTTAGCTGGTCTCAAGCAATTACCTGTGAGTGTTCAAAGAGCTACACTCTCAACAGCATTTTGCTTTAGATGCCCAAAATCCCTGTTAGCATTGATGTTTTAAGATCTCGGGTCTTCACTTGCAGAAACCATGAGGCAAATATTAAATCCTGAGTTTGTTTCCCTCTAAAATTCCTCTTGGATCTCCCTAACATTCCCATTTGTTAAGCCTCATTATCCTTTTGTCAGGCAGCCATACACCTTTCCACTTTAACCAATGGAGAAAATGCTAGTATCCAACTTACATTTGGTTATGGTTCCTGTAGTTTGGCAACAGCCCAGAAGAGAACCCAAAAGTCCTACATTCTAACAGTCCTTTCTCAATTTGATGAAAGTTCTTCAACACATCTTTCACTATCAGTGAAAGACAAAGAATAATTTCGCTTCACGGTAGCTGTGGGAAACAGTATGCTGCCGATTTAGAGAGCGATTGCTGAGCAATTTGCAATATTCCTCCCCCTCACCTCCAAAACAGACCACACTTTTGCTCACAGCATTTTGAATTGATGTCGAACAAGAAACCACATTAAAAGTGAAACAATTACCACTATAAGCTTTTGTAAATTTTAGGAAGAATAACGCTAACCTGTCTGTGGGAAAGGAGCCTGAACAAAGTGCTAGAGCTTCTGCCATTGGATCTTCTATGTCACTGTCCTTTTCTGCCTTGGAAGATACTGAAGATGCCCACGTTGGAGAACCTGCTACATAAAGTAATAAGATGGCAACTTACTAGACAGATATATTTCTACACTTAAAATGTCAGAGAGCATTGTAGAAATGACAGTTAGCATGCTCCCACAAAGGCAACAAATTGTTAGAGCTCTCTGAAGTCTCGGAAGTTCCACATTCTGCATTAGCACCCAGGACTAAAGGGTACTTTAGCGTAAAGCTTATGAATCAAGTAACCAGCAGAGCCGAAAACAGAATTCAGGACATACTCTGAGACACGAATTTTCCTGAGCAAAGATTGAGCAATTCTTCCATGTTCTGCTTTTTGTTGCTACTGGTATTTGGCACGTGTTCAGCTTGACTGCTAAACTGTCCAGAACACAAGTCCAGTAATTCATCCATATTGGCATCCATTGCATTCTCATCCATACTAGCCAGAGTCAGCTGATGCTTTGAGGACTGATATTTATTCCTATGTTGTCCAACATTCAAGAACCTGAAAGAAAAAGTCTGTAGTTAGAAAAATCTTGCTGGTCTGCATGTCCTATTTCGGTTAAAGGACACAAAACGTCATCCTTTACACCTATTCCTTACCCATCTGCATCAAGCAGCTGGCTCTGAGTGTCATCTTCCAGAGAAAACTGAAACTGTGACTCCCCAGCCCCTGGAAATAAACTCTTAGGCTCAGGAGAGGCATTATACAGGTCCTGGGAATCTTCTATGGGAAGAGAAGGCTCAGACGTCTTTCCTGAGCTCTAGTCAAAGGAATATAAAAATATCCAAGTTATTTGTTTTGCAATCCTAGAAGTCAAAAGCAAGAATGGGATAAAACACTTAATCTATTTTAAAGGATTAACACCATGCAGGAGTCAAGTATGACCACACTGCTCTGATAAATCAAGGGAGTTCACTGACATCAGATGTTGTGTAGCCCATGTAAGTATGCTTAAAAAAAATATTTATGATGTATATATTTTAGATATCAAAAACAGATTATAGCATCTTTTCTTTGATGTTTTAGAATATAAGTTTTTATAATTTCATTTTTATCCATTCCGTTGTGGAGACATTTTAAACTCCAGCGAGTGTTTGCTTTTCTGAAATCTTACTCATATAAAAGCATTTCACTAGATGCCTTCTTCTGGTATTATTTTTTTCATAGATATGACAGTCAGGATAAAATACATTTATTCACCACTCATTGTGTTAATACACGATGGGAATAGGACCGAGAACCTTACCTTGGAAGCAGAGCTGATAAAGCTTGTTTTGAAAAAACCTGGGGAAGGTGACCTGAAACCTCCTGCTGCAGATAAAAAGTTCCCTCCACGTGACATCTGTTTGTTACAGGGCTGATACGATGGAATCATGGAGCCAATCAACTCAAAGCTGCTGTTATGGCTATTCTCTTTTGCTGGTGTTGGTAGAGAAAATGAATCATCATCCTCTGAAAAGAAAATAAATATTTAAATACAGTGCTTAACGTCTTTTTTTGTGCGTGATCCAGTAAAACCTCAAGATACTATTTTGCAACACCAACACCTTGCAAAAATTTCATTATTCTGTGCTCATGTTGGATTTCTTTCTTCATAGAGGATGCATATTGCACCTTTTTACTGAATTTCATCTTGATTTTTGACTGTTTCTGTATTTTTTCCAGTATCATTTTGAACTTTATTTTCCCCTAGTTTTTTCAAGCCCTCTCATGTCTTTCATGAGTCTAAACTTTTATAATCATACTGTGTAACTATACAGGTGATTAAATAACAAAAATATTGAATACCAATCCCAAATAGAAATGTCTACGTGTGCCATGTGAAAAAAATGCTAGCTACAATAATAGTTCTACTTTACCTAACTTGGCAGATCCTTTGTCTGCAACTTCTTCCATTTCAAGTTTCTCATCAGGAAGCGAATATCTGCAATTCATTAAATAAAATGAATTTGCTAATATATACAAGATGAATTGCTATTGTCTGTCAAACCTAAATGCAAAAAACAAGGTAACACACAAAAATACATCTAGTACACTTTGATTAAGAAACAGATTACTCCACTAAACAACACTTACAGTCATTAAGTTTTTTAAAGAAAATATATATGAATGCACATATAACTACTGGAACAAGACAGAAAAAATACTTATAAAAAGTACTTTAAATCAAAACATCTACGTGTATTGATCAATTTTAAAATTGCTCAGGCACCATTTTTAAAGCTTGGTTTATGTACCCCATTTTGGAGGAGCTGTCCTTAAAAAGCATCAATGTAGACTCTGTTGAAGGTGGTTTGGGAACAGAATCACAGTGCACAGATTTCTCCAGCTTTTCTCCATCAATCGATTCTTTGTCGCTTTCTTTATCACCATTTTCAACATGTTTCTCTTCTGTATCTTCATTATCTTCCTCTGCTTCGCCAAGCAGAAATTCCGCATTCTAAAAACCATCCCCAAACACAGCAGAGATACGGCGATCATTGCTTTGATCTGACAACTTCCTTGCATACTTTTCAAGAAAACGTATTAACCTACGGAGGATGAAGCTGAGTGACATTCGCAGTTCTTACATGCACCTATTCCGCTCCAAGACAACTGACATAAAAGTGCTTGAAACAGCCAAGCTGTTCTGATCCTTTTTAAAAAGGAAAGGCCATGGCAAACCTTCCCCAGATCAGGCAGGTGACCTCAGTTTGTCCCCTGCTAGCAATGAGGCAAGGATAAATAAAAAGAGAAAGTGGCACCAGAATCTTTTATACACATATATTTGGTTTTCAGTTCTAGACAATCCAAACCCTAAACATGCTAACTGTAGCAATTTTTTAGTTTCTAGGAAGAATTCTTGGCAATTTCCCTAATATTAATAGTGTACAAAAGTCTCATTTCATTGGGGAGAGGCAGCAGAATTGAGAAGCTGACTAGGTTATGTAAAAATGTTTCATACAGACCTCATCATTGCCTTCTTCCTCTTCCTCAGACTCATCTGTCATCTCTTCCTCCTCCTCCTCTTCTTCCTCCAACATGTCCTCATTATCCAGTTTAAACAACGCTTGCCGTTTTTGGCGTTCCTCAGTCCTGCGGAGTTTCATGGCCTCCTGGAGTTTAGCCTTCAGCATTTGTAGCTTTTCACCTGGATAGAAATGAATAAATTAATATATTAGATGTACTACAGTGAATCCTTAACGTCATTGCCTTCAAGCAGCCAATCTAATGTAACTACACACATAAAAAGGGAATTAAAAAATTACTTGTTTTTAAATGTTTTTATGAATTGATCTGCCAGCTATAAGAGCTACAGCAGTTAGTTTCAATGAGCTCAATTTAGAGAGACCACACAATCTCATGGATTATCAAGATTCCTCATTATCCATAAATGCCACCAGTGCAGCACTCTGAATGAGAACAGGGTCTGTCTCTCCACTACATCTTTTGGGAACAAGAGCATCCAATTGCCATGGGCAGATGTGCTATAGCACATGAAATAATTAAGAGCAGCTAAAAATAACGTGTGCCCGTAGAACCAGCCAAATAATCTATTTCTTTTAATGAATACTATAGGAGAGCCACATTCCACACATATTTTTGTTTGCAAATACATGCAATCCTATTAGAAACTGCAGTATAGAAATAAGGAAGCATGAGAGATCTAATAAATGGTAATAGTTCACAAGAAGTCCGAGAGTTACATTCAGAGGGCTAATGGAAAACAACCGTGCGGATATATGTTTATATACATTTTGGTACAGATGGGGAGAAATCCAGAGAACCAGTCACAAAGGTCTGACTGAGGCTGTTCTACACTGGCCAGTGCTATTTAAGAGGTCTATCAAGATTCTTTTTTAAGAACAGGGCTATCCATTAGAGGGAACATACATATTAATTTTAGAGATGAAGATCCCTTTGTCCGTATTTCATGGGGCAGTGTTGGGAAAGGGGGAAATGAGAAAGAAAAAAAGTGTTTTCCAATTCAACCATCATCACTTCTCTTCCCGAACCGACCTGGCTTTGTGTGGACTGTTTCATCTGGGCTCTCTGCAGCTAACACTGCTGGTACCACGTCTGCTTTCAGTTCCTCTTTTCCTTCAGATGTAGTCTCCTTACGAATAATGTTCATGTTTATGGTCCGTTCAACTTTGGATTTTGACGTTCGAAGAGTGTGCTTCAAGAAACGTGCTTTCAAGGCTTCTAATTCTTTAAGTACATATTAATTAAATTTCAAAATGCAAATTAAATTAATTTGATAGCATTTAAAAGCATTGAGTGTTAAAGTTATATCAAGAGTAGGTCTTGAGAATTTTTTTTCCAAAGGAAGTTAGTTAAAAACTCTAAATCTTTAATATTAAAATATTTGCAAAACCATTCTTTTTGACTAATAAAACAACAAACCATTACAGAATATTTTTGCTGTAACTTGTACTTAATTGATATTAGCTAATATTAGATTACCTTACCATTGACTATGATTTATCCACAAGTCCTCAATTCACTTCCAGTCTAGCCTTCCAGCCACCAGGCATCTCTAAATTTCCTTAACACATATATCTAAAACCAGACTAATGGCTGACAAAAACAGTTTCTTGGCAGAGGTCAGTTTCCTGCATGCACAGAAGTAGCATCCAATCCAGACATCCTCGTAATATCTTCTAATACATAATAGATTTAATGGAATTATAAAATTGCCTAATCATTTGCAATCTTTCCCTGAAACAAGGTCAACTATTTAATATTGATGAGTAGATGTTCAAATTCCAGTACCTAAAAGACATTCAAAACATTCTTGCTGCAAAAGGAAATTTTCACTTGCTATCCAGCCTTGCCATTTAACAAAATCAGTGGTAAACACTCTGGAACACAGGCCAGTTTTGTTTCCAGATAATTACTGCATACCGCGTTTTGAATCAATTTGAAAAGTGCTCCCATGTGCTTTAAGTACCAACATAATTCACTACAGCAAAATGGAAATAAATCATCCATCATTAAATAGTTATCACTGAGCATTCCTTCAACCTTTCAAATATTAAGGACTCAGAACTTCCCTTATAAACATCAGCTGAAAGAAAATGAATACCAACATTAAGCAAAGAATCCGAACCAGTAAGAGAACGTGCCTGACTGTTCTATCACCTAAACATTTCTCAGAGATTTTCCAGTTAAAGTCAGATTAACTCTGCTTACTTGGACAGATCTGACAGGATTACAATAATAAAAGTGATACCTTTATTTGAATCAGATTCATCGAGGTTTATAAAGGATTCATTGCCAGAGCAGATTCTTGGCTTGATGGACAGGTCTATTCCCAGTTCACGAAGTTTATCTAACTTGGACTTCCTCACTTTTTCAGGTTGTGCTGCCAATCCAGGCCCCACTTGTCGATTGCTTTTTTCACATTCTAAGTCTGGTGCTGTTTCATCTCTTTGCTCAAGGGCATCTCCTCCAACTGCTAAAGGAATTTCATTTTCTTTTTGTTCACCACAATCAGTGCTTAGGAAGTTAGAGTGCTGTTGTTCTGTATCATTATTGGTTGTTACAGTCCTAACTGTATGAGAATCACCACTGTCCTGCCGGGGCTTTTCAGCAGAGTCTTCTGTCAAGTTCTTCCCTACATCAGCAAGAGGCTTGTTCACACTAGTACCAAGATCTCTGCCAAGGCTTGTTTCTGGTTCATTAGCTGCTGATTGATCACCTTCGATTCGTCCATCTTTGCAATCTGTGTTCAAGTTCTCAGTGTCTGCAGATTCTTCATTTAGGGATAGCTGGTATTTAGTGGACCTAATGAAAGCAGAAAGAAATATATCACCCATGGCTATTGTGAAAGGGGAGAAGAGGTTAAGAACAAACTCGCAAGAGAAAGAAACCATTTCCTAATTATTGCCATTAATGTGGAGAGGTGAAGGACAGAAGTCTGAAAAACTTCATTTTGAGGAGATACGGAAGTGTAGAGTAGCATAAAGAATTTGTACTAGTTAGTTACATTATCACAGTATAAAATTCCTGAGAGATTTTGTGACTACGGTAGCTTAAGTATTTTACTACACATTACTCAAAAGAAGAAACAGACCAAATAAAATGTTGGGGTCCAGTCTAAACCACATTGAAGTAACTTTGCATGAGCATGTTATTGCATCTGGAGTTACTACTAGGTCCTGATTACTTCACTAGTACGACTGTGTCAAGAGTGCAGCATTGCCTTATGTTGTCAGTGACATACTCCCAATTTCCAGGTGTTGACAGAATTAAAGGAACCTAAGAAAGTTTCTTAATAAAACTTTCCAGTCAAAGCAACAGCTAAAATTAAACCAGAAAAAAGCTGTGACTGTACACAGAGCAGGTGTGTATGTCCTACAACACCTATAGCATGCAAAAGTCTGGTTATCCTCAAAAGCAAAGCTGGGATATCCTCAGAATTTATGAAAAAATATGAGGAAGGTTTAAGTCCTTACTTCAGCAGTGCCATGGCATTTCCTTGACATACTGGTCGAGGTCTACGCTTGAAGAAGTCATGAATGCTTTTGGTCTCAGGCACATGATACGGGAGAGACACAGACGATTCTACCAGAGAAAGGAGGTGAAAGAAAATTTAAAACATCATCCGAGGCATTTATTTGATATCTCTGAAATTCAAAAACGCTTGACACAAGTATTTTGCAGCAAAGACATCTGACTAGGCACAAACAGCACAGTTTAAACTTGAATACTTTTTTTTTAAGAGTTCCAACAGCAACAGTCTTGAAGACCAAATTTGCAACATGTCCATGGATTCATCAGGAAATGAACTGTGATGTTAATATCAGAATGGCAGGACCAGTTTCAATTTTATTACGTGCCTATCAAACTCTCTAAATATTGCACTAACTTTACACAACAAGTTTACAGGTTCAAGTGTTTGCACAATGATTTTTTTTTTTCATTACTTCACAAAGATATCTTTTAACAGGTCCTTCAATAAAAATGGTCTTGCACCCTCCAACCCTAAATAACTCATGCTAGGTGAAAGGCTCTAACCTTTTGGGTAAATTCTTTCAATTTCTCCCCTGAATTTCTTAATAGTTTATACCCCTCTACATACAAAGAATTTAAGTGTTACCTCTAATAAGTCGTTGGGTCTCACTATGTAGTTGTTTAATGGCTTCTTTACTTAACCTTGCTGCTTTCCGCTCCTTAAGGAAAGAAAAGAAAGGTTTCTGAAGCCAGAAAACAAAATATGGGGTTCTATCTATAAATTCTAAATAGCTTATTTTTCCCTTTCAAACAGAAAGGAGTCAGAATAAAGCAGCCAGTTAAAAAAAAGATTAAAAATAGCAAATCCACAAAAACATTGGACAGCGTGCATACAGAAAACATTTGAGTCACTACAACGAACAATGGAGAGCTTTAAAAAGAAGAATACTTCACCTTCCTTTTTGGTTCTTTTAATACAGGTTCCTTGTTCTCATCATCAAATACATGTTTGTAGCCTTCACTCTCAGAAAACCGTTCTTTGTTCTACAGTGCATAAAAAGAGATTCATTATTTGTCTAGATACACAGGGACTACCAAGGGCAAACAAGTCAAAAGTAAAAAATAATTGTACAGAATCATCACTGGTCAGCAAACCAGCAAGTATTCTCATAAACTAACACAAATCCCACATGGTACTTATAGTAGATTTCCAAAGCTCCTACTATAGCATCAACTTTATAACTTTCCAGGACAACATCCCTCGATCTTTAAGAACAAAAAGCAGAGGACTATTCTCTCCTCTGTCATAGCAGTAGAAGTGCTCCATTGTCAAAAAGAGTTTTAATACATGCTCAGGTGCAACACTGCCCACTAATAACCAATAATCTTGTATCACTATCAAAAGTTACCTTGTATTTTTTTATTTTGTTTTTCACTGCTGCTCGTATTGATTCTATCGACTCTTCATCCTCTGGCAGGTAATCGTTCTCCTCTTCTAAGCCATTGTCAAAAAGTTCTTTGTCATCAAGAAGACATCCACTGTCATTAAAAGGATACCTCTCACCACCATCTACCTGCTTGCCATAAGAATAAAGTATTTGTGTAATTCATTTCAGAAGGTCCCCTTCAGTTCTTTGACATTAATTTAAGATTACTGTCAAAAGGTCTTGATGAAAGAACTTAGAAAAATTACATGCTGTCTTTAATCTAGCATCTTGTGTGTCCTGTAAGCCAGTCATATTCACTTTATAGCACTGCAAAGTTGATAAGGTAATTCATGGAGCAGTGTTCCCCACGTCTATGATAAGTAGGGAATTTCATTAATTACTGAAGACCAAAACGGCTCAGAGAGAATAAATTAACACTTGAAATACACTTTTTATAAATAGCAACAATATGCAACCTCCCAAGCAGCCATTTATTTAGACCAGAATTCCAACTTCAAAGTAGCCCAACGCTTCCTCCAGAAACTAGCACAGCAACGTAAAGAAAAGCTGAAATACCAATCAAAGCAGTTTGTGCACATAACAAACCCCCAAAAGAACCCAAAGAACTCAAAGAATTTCTGCCTGGCTTACCCAAAGAACCCAAAGAATTTCTGCCTGGCTTAACATGCACCGGCGTTAAATCATCAAGCGTTAGGGTTTGTACTTCCTTTGCAGATGAAACTGGTAGACTTACATGGTGTTCGTGGATCCCTGTGGATACCACACCTGCTGTAGGAATGTGGACACTAGGAATGCTGAAGCATTGAAACACAATAACTGAATGCAGTGATAAATTTAATTTAGTTGAGAAAACATCTGAGATTTTCTGCCAAAATATATACCTCTGCTCTAGGCTTCTTTTCTTTTTTCAGCTGTTTAAGGGACTCAATTCTTCTCTCCTTCTCCTTTCTTCTTCTTGATTCTCCTACAGCTTTTTTTGCTGTCTCTTCTTCCAAATCAAGTTTATGCTTTCTGTACTTCTTTCCAGATTTTAGGGGTCTCTCCTCTTCCAACTCATTCTCAGGCAAGCCAGACTTTCTGCTTGTTTCAAGGTTTGCAATCTGCAATTGGTCACCAGTGTCACTGTCATCACTGTCTAGCAGACCTTGGCGTATCCGATGAGGTTTCTTGTTCCTCTGGGCGGTAATGTTCTCTTTTTCTTCTCCATTTTCCTTGTCTCCACCTGGAGTATCGTTCTGCACAAAAAAGGCAGCATCCTCTCCATCTTCGCTGTCGCTCTCCTGAAGCACCTTCTTGCCTTTTGCTTTTTTACGTACAAAAATCTCTTCCTCTGAATCTGACAAAAGATATTAAAAGAAATTATGCAGAGAGGAAAATTCCACAAATTGAATTAACAATCAATCAGTTAAACCTAAAGTTACATATCTGTTAAATTTCACAGATGTCAACATCCATAGCAAATCAGCTTGAACTCAAAGTTTTCAAAATCCAGTTCTCCTGTAGTGCAGTGTTATACTTTCTTAACCTTTAAAAAAAAGGCAAAGCTGAAAATCCTTCACCGATAGATTAGTGACGTGCGTTGAAACAGTAATAAACCCCACAGTAAGTAACTAAATAAGTACATAGGTTAAGCAAATCATAAAAAGAAACAAAATAAGCAATTAAGACACTCACAGCCCATTTACCATTTCCCTTTCTGTACCTCAAAAAAATGCTTTTCAGAGATTTACAGATGTTTGCCCACATTCTGAGCAACAAAAAATGCAGTTTGCATTCATACAGGTCAAGCAATGACAACTTCCTAAAAAGGTATTTATAAAAGGAAAAATGCACCGTTGAAGACAAAGACCACCAGGCACAATTCATGGAAATATTACAGACCTCCGTCATCAAGAGACGCTATCTCCTTGCTGAAGCGACCTGGAGAGGCTGTTTCACAGCTGCCCTGTCCGCTGTCAGAGTCACTATCAAGGGTTTTCTGCAAGTCTGAATTCAAATCTTCTAACGGAAACTACGAAGCAAAATAAAGTTTTCCTTACTATAGTAAGTGTTGTTTATGCAGTGATGACTCTTGGTGTCCAACTTCATTCCAAAACCTTGGCTAACTCCTTACACACAATTACATACACACGCATTTTCGTTGCATTTTAGGAATTAATTGGTATTTATGTGAAGGGAAATGACACTACATCAACTTTTATTAGTATTTAAAGGCGAGCTTGTGCACAGAAAAGAAAGAGAATCAACATACTGATCTGCACCGTTATTATTCAAAGCCATTACAATGCAAACTTTATTCTCCCACAGCCGCATTTCACCTAAATTAATTAAACAGGGACCAGAGGACACCTGTGGGGATTCTTTAGAAAGGCTGCCCCGCCCCGCTGTGCAGGCTCACTGCAATAGAAGGGCCCCTCCCGTGCCCCAGGAACGCCCCTCACGGCTGACACC
>NW_009213050.1:27914-32278 GCF_000690835.1 Fulmarus glacialis | reverse complement strand
CAGCCGTGCCGGCCCGGCTGCCGCAGAGGGGCGGAGCGGCCTCCGCCATCCAACAATGCCCGGCTCCAGCCCGGCGAGCATCCTTGGGAGAAAAAGAGAGGATTTTAGCTGCCTTTCCAATTACCAAGAGCCGTCTCTAGCTGCCTCCTAATGTCTTGGCAAAGCTCAGTTGTGTCTTTCTGGGATTAGAGAACTGAACGGGGAAACCGGCTTATGAAATAAAAAAATCCCCCGGTTGTTTAGATATTGAAATAAAACCAGGTCACAGGCTTGTTGGTTACTAATAACTCCGTGCAGGGTCTAAGGGGCCGAAGGAAAACACGCCTGTCTTTCTCCTTGCGACCCAAAGCAGCCTCCTCAGCATCGTTTCTGCTGGGGAAGGAGATGGAAGTCCCAGGCAGAGTCTCCCCTACTTGTTTTTTTGTCCTTGGCTGGATTTTATGCAAGAAGTTTATAGAATATCCTGCAAACTCGCGCACCTTTTTGAAAATTAAACGCATCACATCCGTGATGGCATGATAACGAGGCCTTTGTCAAAGGTACGCGCTGCATCCGCACTTGGGGAATAAGTTATTTGTTCATGCAGTAAAATATAAAGCATTTATAATTTTCTCAGAGATTAGCAGACAGGTAGCAAGTGAGGCTTTGAACAACAACAACAACAACAAATCCACACAATCTAACAGCTTCATCTTCAAAAGACTGTTTTTAACATAAGGAAGTATTTTACTGGCCAAGAAAAAACCCCAGAGCTCAAAAGAGGCAGGAAAAATTCAATACTGAGCGTAAGGCAGGCTTTGATTGTACCTTAAGATCTCTCTCTCGTTTCCTAACCAACCCTCCTCCCTCTAAAACCTCCAAACCCAGTGCCCTATTTCTCATTTGCTTTACGAGGGACGGCGGCTGCCATACAGCACGGATGAAAAACAGGTTTTGCAGTTCTTGAGATAAGATCACATGAGGTTAAACTCACAAGCCACGGTCAACATGGCAACACTCGCAGGTTCGCATTCGGCTGCAAGAGCATGCAGCCACCGGCAGCTTTCTGCTCCCATTAAGCTCAAGACCACAAGCAAGCTTTTAGATCAGTCTAATTTCAAGTTAATAAAAGAGCCTGGCTCAATTTATGGCTTCGTGCTAGCAGCACACGCAGTTTGCATTTTTGATATAGAGCAAGAGCTTTAGGTAAGGACTGGGCTGAGATTAGTTTGTTCCAAGCAGAAACCCCATGGTTGTGAAACTCCCTTAAATCAAAAAGAGAAGAAACCATTCCCTCCAAGTGCACGGCCATGTTCCTTTGTGGGTATTTCTGCAGCCCTGATCATGTTCCCAAGAAAGGGGAAACTCTCCTTCCTCGCTCCCCCCTCCTCCCCACTTTAGAAAGTGGAAACCACCCCATGATCAGGGAACGATGAGGATATGGCTCAGTTAAAAAGACAAAAAAAACCAAAAAAACCCCCAGAAATTTAAATCATTAGAAACCTGGCAGCGTCTGAGAAACTCCAGACCCAGTTCGATGGGCTTCGCTGGCCTGCGAGCGGCACGGCCAACTGGTGCTGCAGGTGCGAGATGTGCACGGGGGCTCTCCCGGGCTCTGCGAGAGGGGAGGCGAGAACGGCAATACCTGCTTTGAAATAGCAACCCCCGAGTAAAGCACACGCATCAACCCTGCAAAACCTGCAGCCCCTGGCGCCGTGCAGGGGCCGCTTTTCAAGCAGGGGATGCTCTCCTACATCGACGTCCAGAGTAACGACTGCTGGTGACTTTCCTTCCTGCTGCCCTCAAGTACGGGGCATCAAACAGCCCCAGTAAAGGGGGACTGGTAGCCAGGATATGTTCATATTCATATAAACATATATGTAGATATACATATATGACTGTTTATATAGGAACATATCCTGGCGTGCGCGCTCGCTCGCTCTATACGTATATTTATAGTTGCTGAGTCTGCAAGTCACCCATCGAAAAGCAGATGGCTTAACAGTCCAGCTTTCCCTGGAAATAATGCTTGGTGCCCCGCAGCGCTTCTCAGCGCCCTTCCTCTGAAACGAGGAAGGTTAAACGAAGTTTTAAGCGGCTCCGAAGAAAACCTTGCTGCTGCCTCCGAGCTCTCAGCCCCCGTCTCGCTGGGAGGAGGGGCTCCCTTCGCACGGGAGACCAGAAACGCACCTTCCCCAGCGCCGCAGCTCAGCGGTAGGTGCATTTCTGATGTGATTTGTGACCGGTTGAAGAACCCTTTGGGACAAGAGGTGCTCCAAAAGGGCAATTAGATCTATTACTGGCTATTCTATTGCCACATGAAATAGGTTTACTGGTTGTGTGCCGCCTCATATACTCCATTTTTACGCCAAAATGAACAAGTATGCTAATGAAGCGATTGGAGAGCGTGCCTGATACGGCGGCGGTGGACGGCGAGCCGACGCTTTGCAGCACGGCTCATCCTCTGATAGCGTTTTCTTTGACAGGACCTGCATTAAAGCTGGCTTCTGCATATTTTAAGGCGTTATTAGGTATTCTGCAGCCTCGGCACAGCATCTCTAAGACGATAGAGGGGAAAACCATGCAGCTATTTCTTCAAATCCAGAGGTGCTATTTCTTCATTTTAATTGCTGCAGCAGCCAATATGGCTAAGAAATCCTAACGAGGGCTTGTTCTAGAACAGGCATTCACCGGAACAGAAATGAAAAAGCTATTGCCAAACCTCACTGCAACTCCAGAGCAAGAAGCCAAAGTCACAGCCCAGATGTTTCCGAGAAAATCCGAACTAGAAAGGAACTAACATGAGTTGAAGTTACTTATATCCTCTACATACATATTAAACCAATTCGTGCTAGTAAGCAATTACTTCACACAAAAAAAAAAACCCACAGACATATTTCATCAAGCAGATCTGGGAGGTTTGTAGTGAAATATGCAGCAGAGCCTTATCAAGCATGTCCACTGCGGCTTCCAGAGACCTTTTGCCAGTCAAATTCTAGCACTGCACGTGCAGTACACACAGGAGGACGACACTGCAATAGCCTAAAATACACATAATAACAGTCACCGGATAAATTCTGCTTCAATGCCTGCCCTTTAAAGCAGCCCCCTCCCAGAATGGCCCTAGGGGTGGATGTCCCAGCTTCTGGCTGTCAGGGTGTAGGAGGGAAAAGCTGCTCTTACACACCCAGCCCTTCACACGTGGCTGCAGAAGGGAGAGCAACTCCTGCGGCTCCCACGAGGAAGGAGAAGGAGGGCTAGCAACAGAGTGTGCACGTACAAGTGTGCTTGTAGCATCGCAGAGTTTCACCTGTTCATAAACATTCCCAATTTCCAGGTTATGTTGCTTTCTACCTAGTGTCATTTTCCAATGAGGACTTTTAAAAAAAAAAAAACAAAACCAACAACCCTATACAAAACACATCACCCCAACAGATTAAGGTGAAGATCTCTCTCTGCCTCCTGCTATCAGCATCCCCGGTAACAAAGACTGTCCTGAGAAGGTATTTGGCAGCAGGGTTAAAGCCAGGAAGCTTATTCACCTGCAAAAGAACAGCAGAGAGCAAGAAAGCCAGCAGGAAAACGGAGAGGACACCATGCCGTAACTGTGACTCTCCCACTGCTAGTTCCACTTTCAAGCCGGCCACACGGCAGTACAGGAACCGAGTGTTGCAACAATCCCTGCATCTCTGGCACTGCAGCAACCATCCAGGGGTTATTTTTAAACAGCAGCATTTCACGTGGGGAGCAGGGGGGGAGAAAGGCAGCAAAATAGAGGAATTAGCAAGTCCGAGAAATGGGGCAGGGATGAAAACCAAGCCCCACGCTGGGTGGGGTGGGACAGCTGCACAGCACCGTCCTGCCCCGTGGTACGGGGCCATAGCCTGGCACCGGCGCTAAGAAAAAGGCCATCGGGGAGGACTGCAGTCCGGAGCTGCGACAGCAAGCGCAACCCCTGCGGGAGGGGGGAGAAGCCTGCGCAAAGCCCTTGCAAAAGAAAAGCCTTTTCTTTTTCCTGCAAGGACGAGCCGCCGCTCCGCAGCACGAGGGGCTTCCAGATTCAACACGGCCAGACCGGCTGCTCCGTCCACGGCTTTCCAAAGTGCCCTGAAAGGCTGTCAGCATGTGCCGAGAACACCAAAGCAGCCATCACGCTAAAAGCACAACTCCTAATTAATACCTAATCAGCCAGAGGGGACGCAAACATGTTTTCCTGCAAAGAATGAACCACCGGCGTTTCACGTTATTAAAAGTTGAGTCTTTGGCAGAGGCTTACGCGGCAATTTCTTCCTAGAGCCGCAGGATTTGTGCAGAGGTCCAGCGAGTCCTTTGGCATCCAGGCTTTTATTTAGAAAAGGGGAATTTGGAAAGCTGTCCAGACCCAT
>NW_009213050.1:0-27870 GCF_000690835.1 Fulmarus glacialis | reverse complement strand
CAAATGCAAAGCAGAGCTGGCATTCTCAGAACTGGCAATGAATCCCAGCCATAGGAATGATAAAGATTTTAACTTACAGGAAATGCTGCTATTAAATAATATTTAAGTCTTAATTATATTTTAAAACAGCCATTTTATAAAAAAAGAAGTTCTATTATAGTGCTTTTGTAGTTAAAGGTCTGTCAACATTTCCATTTTAAACCTTCATTTCTAGGGGGTTTATAATTTGGTCATAAAAATTCATTCTAGACTGGAACTTGGCATACAGGGGCTCAGCCTAGGAGCAATATTTTTTATTATCCAATTTGGTTTAAATTGGTTTGGCCGTTTTTTAAGTTATAGGAGTGTAAAAAATAAACGTTTACTGGTTTCAGATGCCTTCTCAAGCTTATTATTATTCAAAATTAGCTTTCTCCTCCCCACCTCCAAAAATACCTTCAGCAAGAGGTGGGAGATATCATTTTACTCTGCTGACAACACATGAGTTACAATTCAAATTAATTCACTTCTTTTGATGCTAACAACCTGAAGAGTTACTATAACCAACCACTACTTTTACGCGGCCCCATTACATACTGTAAACGCTTGGAGATTTGTGTAGCATCTGCCATTTTGTGCCTGATGTACAGGTACTGCAGCTGTAAAGGCCTTAATTTGAAATAAATAATTAACTCTGGAAACCTGCATTCCTGTAAAATAATAGAAGACCTTTAACCAAGATGTTTCTCTGTAGAATTTTATTTCAGCTGTGGCAGCTTCAAATAAAAAGCTGCAGATGTGAAGCAAGCAGGCGTATACAGCTAGGAATTCCTCGCCACAGAGCTTCAGACATTTCCTTCCATTTAAAAAACAGAAAAGAAACTCTGGTTTATGGCTCAGCTCTTCAAATCACTTGGGTGCAGTAGGGACACAACATATACGTGACTTTGCATGCTAACTACAGACAAGGGGTATCTGTGCCCAAGCATAACAAAAAGCTCGGAGAAGAATTTTATTCTCACTCCATCGTTAACATCCACAATTTTTCATTTTAATATTTGACTGGTAGAGGGGGGGGCGTCAGCCGCAGCTTGACCCCAACGGGGAGCGACCCTTTTGGGCACGCAGGGGAAGTCTTTGTACTGCCTGGGGCCACCTGCAAGGGCTTGCAGGCGGATGGGAACCGCTTCCCGTGCGATCCAGCCCTTTGCTTGGGTCCCCTGGTGACACGCGGCATCCAGCCCCACGGCATCCTGGTGTCCGGGTCACCTGGGGGCCCCTGGAGCTGAGACCCGATGTCGATCGTGCCACGTAACCCTGGAAGGGGCAGTTGCAAGTCCCGCTCTTGGCTTGCCACTCCGACTTTGGTGACTGACATTATCCGCCCTGCTCCACAGAAGCCATTCTCCTGATTAATAAGGCTCAGATTTCCAAAGACATAACAGCTCCTACCTCATTAAATCAGTGGGTGTTAGGAACCTGAATTCTTTAGGAAAAACACCCTGCGCCTGTGTCCAAGTCCAGTCCCACTCAGTTACCAGTGCCAGGACAGTAACAATTTCTACTAGAGGACAGGGTGTCGTAACTCTCCTTAATAACCATTTAAATTCCTGTTTGCTCTAACAGCAGGTAGCCAATTGGGCTGAAGTTTCTCAAAGATTCGATTTTAACTGTCTGAATTTCTTAGGCAGTTTGTCTGGCTTCCCTTCATAAGGTTCAGGAACAAAGTCTCAAGAGGCAGACCCTAAGGAGGCTGTTAAATCAACACACAAGTATTTCTTTCTGTACATGCTCATATTCAAACCCAACACATTCGTGTCCTGCGCACGCGTGGTCTTGGCCAGGGCTGGCAGCAAGCTCCAGCAGGGCTGAGACATCCCTTTGGATTTTCTCATATGAGTAAAGGTGGCTCCTGGCAGCTTCGAGACAGGGAATATGTTCTTACCTTTTGCTTTAGCCCATAACTGGAAGGACGGTAACAAAGCAAACCTTTGAAATTATAGCAAAAGAAAGATGCTTTGCTGTAAAGCAAACGGGCATGGGCACTTTCTTCCTCTCACCTCTGGGCTGCTCTCCACACCTACCTACTTGCTTCACTATATTATTCTGCCTCTTTTAATCACTATAGCTTGTCTTGAATGATCTGCTTCCACTGAGGACGTTCAGCCACTGACAGACCTGCAGAGACAGGGACAAGACTCATTCCTTGCACTGGTAGAGCTGGTCCCTACCTGAAACTGAGATGAAGATAAAATGGGTAGAACTCGCAGTTCAGGCTGCCGACAGCGACAACTCCATGGCTGGAAATCCCACGACAAACCTCCAAGCGCCCAAGGCACGGTGCACGTCCTGGGCCACGTCAAAGTTTGAACCGTGACAAGGAGAGCTCGCCTCTTCTTGGAAAGAGAAGAGGGCCATTTTTCCCTCTCTACACCAGGACTCATATAAAAGGAATAATCTATATTCGTTTGGATTATACAAGCTACAAAACACACCTTAGCTTCAGTTCCACATTTAAGCAATCGCAGAAGCCATTTGTTGCCTCGTATATTACAAAGTGATAGAGATTTAAGGGATAATGGTCATGGCGGCAGAGTATACAAAGCAATAAACTGCTTTTGAGGTTGGTTAAATGCCAAGTGATGCTGAGGCCTCAATGCCATAAACATTATTTCTATTATATGACAAGATAAGAGGATACAATAAACCACAAAGAAGAAAAATCATTTTCTGGCCTCATGAAAGTTCTGGGCTTCACGTTTCTCGGACACTGCACGAGCATCACCTCAGTGGCATGGGTTTAAGGGGAATAAATTGTTAAATTAAGGGTGGGTTTAAAAAGCAAACGATTGTTTGAGGAAATGGCCTGTATAACTGTAGCGCTGGAATTAGGACCTGAGTGATGATTTGTGTCACTTATAAAAAGTGAAATGGTGTGGAGTGGGGAGGCAGGGGCTAGGGAAAGTCTTGGTCCCAGTAGAATATATTCAATATTATGGCCCCCTCCATTAGTTTGGGCAACGGGAGTGGACAAAACAGTTTTACTAATAAAGATGTTCCTCCGTTATGACACTTCATAAAGCCTCAAGCATCCAGCGCTCCCGAAGCCTTCAGGAGAGGAGCAGAAGAGGCACGACTGTCGGAGAGGCACATCTATCCACCAACCTACATTTCACGCTGCCAGCTTGCCTAGCCAAATCAGCCATCAGGCACCCTGAGAAGGGTTTAACACAGTTTTATAAGGGAGGATATAGAGCCAGACATTGAGCGACTTCCCTCTGCCACCACTCGCCCACACTAATGAAGCAGCACCAGAGCATCCGAAGCCCCTGCCTGCCTTCCAGACCTTTGCTCTAGATGCCTTAGACAGGATGGCCGAAGTTTTAATTACCTTGTGTTAATGAGTCAGAGCTGTCTCATTATGCAGACTTAGTTAATACCTTTCAACTTTAATGGCAATGCTAAAGTTTACAGCTAACACTTGGTTGTGCTGAGGCTGCCTTTCACCACTCAGTATGTTTTAAATGAGATTAGAAGATTTTAATAATGATTAGCAGCGCACACCACCCCCAGATTAGTTTCACTTAACAGATTCAATGAAAGCCTTACTTGAGGCATTGCTCTACGGCTTCTGGGCGGGGCCCTGCCTCTACCTCTCTCCTCGCCTTCAGGCCGTGGCACGGGGAGGGGGCCATGTCCCTGCTGGAGAATAGCTCTTCTTCCACTACGCAGAGAGGTGCAGGGGGAAGGGGGTCAGGGAAAAATGTGTCACCTGTCCTTCTAGAGAAGAAACTAGATCAATGACCTTGAGAAGAATCTTTTTTAAAAGCAGTATATGCGGCACATTTAGAAGTCAGCTGTGTCACAGCAGACTCACTGTTGGGAAGTGATAGCATACAGAATCCAAAAATAACAACCTAGCAACCAAAACATGTTTACATACCCGCTGAAAGCCCACTAGCTGTGATGATATGGGGGGTACAGCAAGATCTGCTCATCTATTTTCGGTGGCCATTCCCTCTTCCCCCTCCTCACTTCCCTGAAAAGTTAGCTTTACAGCCTTTTTCTACATAGAAACAGTGAAGGAAAAGGAGGAGAAAAGGGCATACAGCATAAAAGACGGGGCTGGTACCAGCTACAGAGGGAAAGAAGCAGCTAATGGTTCAAAGAAATTACACCGGGAAGCAAAATAATTTTTTTTTTTCCTCTAAACTATATGGGGAAAATCACCACTGGCTTCACCGTAATTGTCTCCAGTCTCCTGCTCAAATTAGTTTGGCTCTGCTCTCCCTTCTCCTTCTCCCTTGACCTCCCATGCTACTGCACGTCTCAACACAGCGTTTACAAGAGGCAGATCACTAATTTTAGCAAGCGGAAAAGGACCGGGCAATTTGTGCCCATGCCCACTGCCCCAGCAGACAGTGAAATCCAGAAGCCCATCCCAATTTACTCAGGACCAAAGCAGCCTGTTGCTGGGGGAGCAGCCCACCAAAACCAGAGTACACCCCTCAAACAAGGGAATACCCAAAAAGAGCAGGAATCTGCAGGGATAAAAACACGCCAATGGATTGGGCACGGGATCAAAGGTTTAGAAATGAGAGAAAGGAACGGAGACACCGGAGTCACGGCAGTGAACGGACCCAGTGAGCCCAAAAATGTTGACCCTGATAACCAAAGAGGCTCAACAGCCACTGTCACCCTCCCATTCAAATGGCTTCTTTCCTAAGTAAAATGCACCCAAAGGTCTTAAAGAATCAGAAAATGAGGCTGAATCCTGCAAGGAAGTCTCCCTCTCCAGTGCCGGCCACAGTCTGGCTTGGTTTTGAGATGGGAAAAAGCTTGCTCCGCTGTAAGCAGTAACACAGCACCGCTTGGGCATGCATTTGTGTGCCTGGGTGAAAAAAATCAGATTACCTTCCAGAAAGCTCAAAACTCTGGATCATACAGACTCTGACGGGAGCAGTAGGCACTCAGCACCTCTGGAAAGGTCAGGATGCTTCTGCAGCAGATCACACAGAGCTGACTCCCCCTTTTTGTCCCCTATGTTTGAAGACAAGGGTCTCGAACTTTAGGAATGAGGGAATGAACTGAGATAGGTGCTGCCACCTCTGACCCTCATTAAAGCTTCACTTTAACAGGAGTCCACACGAAGAAGCCATTTCTGATGGGATGATCCACGGTGGCTTGTCAAGGGTCAGGGTTTAGTGCCAAAAGGCAGCACAAACTGCTGGGGAAACAATGCAGCACGTGCTTCAGAGGTCAAGCCCTGCAGACAGTTGCTGGCCACCATCAGCCCCCCGACTTCAAATTCGGATTTATTTTTAATATTCAAAGCTACCAATTGCGCTACCGTGTCCAGCTCATCGCAACGATCCAATTTTACTCCACTTGCCCCAGAAAGCACAGCTCACCGAACATTAATTTTAGCTGATGATCCTTCTACAACGGTCTGTTTAGCTCTCGGGTACCACTGTGCTTCCACAGCAGCACTGCTGCGCGTTAGCGGTGAGCGGGATTTGTAAAGGCTCTCAAAAACCTTCAACATGAAGCTGATGTACAGAATAGAGGACAAAAAATGCACGTAAGACACTAGGACTTAGAGGGAGAGGCTCGGAGCGCCATGTAGTTAGTTAGTCTGAAGGACTGTTAAGGGGTGACTTGATCGGTCAAGTAAACACCTACATACATTAGAAATTTGATAGGAAGGATCTTCTGTCTAACAAACAAAAATTAACAAGATCCACAGCCTGGAAGCTGCAGCTGAACAGGTTTAGACTGGAAATAACGCATAATTTTTCCTTACCAGCAAGAGCAATTAACTATTAGAACAACTTAACCAAGGGCTGTGGTGAATTTTCCATCACTGGAAATATTTTAAATCAAGCTTGGATCATCATTATTTAATACATGCTCTGGTTTGAACAGGTATTGAAGGACGTTCTAGGAAACTGTGCACGAGGTCAGGTTAGATCACAATGAATCATACCGGTATGAATTACCCGGATTCTAACATTTCAATATTAACATGAAGAATTGTCAGAATTACCCATAAGCAGCAGTCTGGAACAGCGAAAGGAGGAAGCAACCACCTTTATATGTCATTTGTGGGAGATTGTGGGAGATTAAATTTAAATACATTGTTGTTTGCCTTAATTGCTTGTTTGAATCCGATTTTAAGGTTGTATGATTGAAGTCCTCACATCATTAAGTGCTCAAATACAGCTAATACATTTTATAAATGACTTGCACAATTTCACAGGCAAAGAAGTTCAAGATAAAAAGCAGCCTACAAAAAAAAAAAAAAAAAGAAAAAAGGAGGAAGATCACCTGCAAGTGGATAGAAAATGCCAAAATGCCTCAGATAAGACTAGTGCTAGAATGACCAAAAAGCTGAGAAGTCCTAACTGTGTATTTTTAAAGACCCTCAGTCCCCAAGAGTTACCAGATGAGATTTTTGACTCATTTCTGCACTACAAAAATAAATGCATCACAGAATTCACACGCAGTCTCAAAGGACATGCCCTGGGGATGCAGAATTATCTTTAATTTCAATTGAGAGACCCACAAGAGGCATTAAGATATTAAATACACTGAAGATTTGAGGGGGGGACGGGACAGGGGGAGTACCCTGGGATCGGTTAGAGCTCCCAAACACGTCACAGCCATAATAGTTTGGCAACCCGACATCCAACGGTTGCAGCCAGGAAAACAAAGTGCGTGCACGTCATTTAATATCTAATTAAAAGCCACAATTCCCCCGCGCCCCTTCCCCTGGAAAAAGCATCTTAGCATTTCGAGGTTCAAATGCTTCAGAACAGACAAACCCAATTCTCCCTGGACTCTGCACAGGGCTGTACTCCCACAGAAGCCCCAGTTCCTAATAGCTCCCATTAAAATAGCCCCAGCAGTAATTGCACAATCCACCTGTTCCTCCCATTAAGACGGCGTGTGAGCCGCCAAGATGCTGCACCACCGAGCGCCGGAGAGAGCCTAAGCTCGGCTTTGGGAAAGCACTAGCTTCATTGCAAAACTAAGCAAAACGCAATGGAAAGGTGCCTTCCCAAGCAGGCGAGCCTACGAGAAAGGTCGTATGACTGAAAAGGGGATGTGACTCATTCAAAGCAATAATCGTTTGCCCTGGGAAAGCGAGCAAAAGTTTTGCAAAGCCATGGCCAACTCTAGCATGCTGTCCGTGGGGGAAAAATTCACAATAGGTCTTTTTTTTTTGGAAGCCCAAAATAGACTAAGGCAGTTTGGGGCTCGCATAACACAAACCATCAACTGTCACATTCTCAGCTGCTTTACAGAATATGCTATAGCAGCTAACTCATCCCGACAGAGAACGAATATCTGTCCTTTGGTTAAATAGCCTTGAAAGAAGATGAGCAATGTTATCAGAAAACATTAGCAGGAGATCAGCATGTTTTCTCTGGGCTGTGTGGGTCTCATGGAAAACACCAGCAGAATAACAATACGCCACAAAGCAAGGCAGATTTCATTACTTTGGAGTGCCTGCACTTGCTCATAACCTGGATTTACACACTGCAAATCCTCTGATCTGATTACCTCCAGTGATCACGTAAAACACCGGCTTTAAACTCTTTGCCTCAGTGATAAAACAGCCACTTTGATTCACAACGACACATTCACAATAAAGTATACTGTAAACGTACCTGTCCACAGCCGGGGGCATTGCACACAAACGGCCTGTCGTCTCCCATATTTCATGCAGCTGAGCTAAGCTGAGGAGAAAGGAGAGAAGAGGAAATTGTTAAATAAGCTAAAAAAAATTAAAAATATCAAGAGCAGAAGCTGCCCTTTGCAGGGCCGTAATTAATCAACGCTGTGCTCGCAGGGAAGGAGGATCTCTTTGTGCCCTAGACACAATCAGGGAAGAGAAATTAATCCAACCCAAGTTTAAATAAGACTTTGGAGGGCCCAGTCGATTTTTCACATATGAAGAGAGTGCGCTGCATGGCAGCTAGAAGGGCTCATTGAGAACCGTGACAGTGAGACAGTGCGGGCCAGCGGGTAGGAAAGGAGCAGGAGTTTTCCACGCCTGGGCTCCCAGCAAGGCCCACCACCAATTCTCTGAAGGGCCAAGGGGCTTTCTGCATCTCAGTGTCACCACCTGCGAGATGGGGACAACGCTCGTCTCTTGCAAAGGACCGCCTGGCGCAGCAAAGACCTACGAAACATCCCCCAGACGGCGGGTGTCGAGGAAGGGCACAGCCTGCTTCACCCTCCCTGAGTATTTACAGTAGAAAGCAAAGACACATAAGCAAAGACAGTGACAATCTACAGGGAAAAAAAAAAAAAGGGCAAGCAAGAAGCGATCAAATAAATCCAAGTCCTCTCTATGTACAAGTTATATTTTCAATGGGAGAGAACTAAAATTTGTCATTTAATTAATTAAGGGATTATAGGAGTGGTGCTCCGTTTTACAAGGCAATAATCTGGCTCCCTAGTGGGTAAACTACAAGGCTGATGGCAGGGGTAGTTTATCACAGATTATAGCCAAGGATAACAAAACACTCAGTCCTATTATACCACAAGTGAAGCTATTCTTATTAATAAAAAATAAGAGTAAATAAAGTAACCCCCACCACCTCAAATTCAAGAAATAATGGTTCCCTCCACCCACTGATATTTTTATAGCAGGATTTTAAAAAGCTATAATAAAGCAAATGCTATCTCTTCAGGGGGTTTACTGTGCGAACATGTTCTGGCTGTTCATGTTGCTTCCAGCATCTCTTACTCCAAGTTCGGCACTTGGCTTCAGCGACGCATGTCAGCTTGCTAAAGCCAAGAGCAGAAATGAAACCAGAACGTGGCCAAAACGCATTTACGAAGACACAGGCTCTTTTAGTTAGCTTTTTGCATTTCTAACCATTAATACACACACACACACACACACACACAGAGCAGCAGCGAGAGGGTGGGGAGACTTGTTATTTTTAGGAGCTATATGAGAAAGTGCTCCAAGAACACAACTTAGCAGCAGAGGGTAAATGCATGTGCTACAGAAAACAGCTCCCTTTTGCTTTTATTGAAAAGACACAGAAATCAGTTATTATTTAATATGAAAAGAAGATTATTTTTCTATTACCATGTGCTAGGGCAGCGTGCAGCTAAAATGGGTGGCTACAAGAGGTGGAATTCCCCTCCCTGAGCACTGGCTCAGCCGCAGCACACAACGGCAAAAACCAAAAGCTATGAGAAAGTAGCTGCCAGTTCTTCTCCCACAAAAAGGGGAGAGACATCCACAACACTAGGCTGTGTTTGGATTTATTAAGCAAAACTCCAGGGCCTATGCAAACACAAACTCACAAAGGATAAATAGCCCTCTCACAAATGGAACGGGCGGGCAGCCAAAATGCTCCCTAGCATAGGACAAGCGCAATAATAAAGGCAATAAAGATGGCCAGGAACATCCACCCACCACAGCAGCCCTGCAGAAAAGCCCCCAGAAGCGAAACGGGGCTTGCAGAACTGGAGGGTGGCGCGGCAGGAGACGACAGCAGCTCTGTATCGGAAGATTAAACCCTGGCGAAGGCTAGCCTTGAGGTGACGTGGGCGCCAATGACAGCAAGACGAGTCTGAGTGAGGACACATTAAAAAGATAGGAGTCTTTGTACCATCCTTCTGAACTTCCACCAAAGCTCCAAACTAGGAACTCGAGAAACCAAAATTCTGACCCATTGCTCCTGCCTGCTAAACAAACGGGGATCTCCCCTCCATCTCTCCACAACCAACTGATCCTCCTCCAAGAGGAATCTCCTTCAGGCCCTGAAGCAGCTGACTTACATGCATCTGCTGCATCCTGACAGCGGACATATGAGCTGCTGTCACGACCTGCTCTGAAGACACAGAGAAATCCAGGCTTCCTCAGGAAGTTTTAACACGCAAAAGTAGTCTCTAGCAAGGAGGGATGAAGAAGGTCAAACCTTCTTGTAATACCAAACCACTGCTCAGATCAACTCCCTGACACTGCAAAGAAGAGAAGCACAAAACTGATTAAACACTTTTTATCACCTGCACTTGAGGTCCAAAAATATTGCACCTAAACCTTCCAGCTAGCTGCACAAAAAGCTACAGCTCTGAATGAGTCAAGACACAGGGCTTAGTCCTTCATCACCCACTCCTAGCAAAGGGCAGCCCCTACTCTTGCTGTAAGAAAATAGCAAGAGAAATCAGACCAGACACAAAGGAAACATCAACTCAGTGACTACTAGAGCTGTTTTACCATCACCTTTGCAGTATGGCAGCTGGTAAGACCATGGTATCAGGACACAGACCAAATAAAAGGCAACAATTGCTGTCTTGGGCAACCTGGACCTTGTTTTTTCCCCTCCCAAGTCTTACTTTTTGCCCATCTTCCTTGCCCGTAAGAGACAAGGATCTGTCCCACAGCTCTCAGCACAGCCAAGGCTCCCGGGAGCTGCAGTCTGCGTCGTCTATCAAGCTGAAGGTAGACACAAGAGTCATTAGTTCCAGATTTCTGAATCCCTATTTAGTCAATGATTTGTGCACACTTTGACAAGTTGGTTACCTGCCTACAAAGTGAGGGGCACAAGTTTGCACTCGTGGGGGTTTATGGGTTCGTGTTTGAACGGCTCTTTGAGGATGTAAATAGCACCAGGAATGACCGTACTCAGGGCTGGGAAGCTAAGCGTGTGGCCATAGGAGAGCCTGAAAGCTCCTCTCGAGTCCTCACAGCCAGGTACACTGGTGAACTGGCCTACAAAGGGAGCCTGGGGCACCAGTTTTTACAGTCTGTTCTCAAACTAACCACAAAAATCAGAAGTCCTCTGCCAGTCCAGCACCGCATTTAGAAATTATCAAGTGATTAGGCAGCTCCAAGTTAAGAGCTATGGTACTGAGACAGCAGCAAAGTCACAAAACTTTAAAGGACAGTTGTAATGCCCCTTGCTGTCTAAGTCAGGCTGGTGCTGCAAGTGTTTGAAGACGGTTTAAATCACCCTCGTGCATTTGAACTCGGTTGCGTGGGATGAGGTTGGGGATGTGTTTATTCCATCAACAAACAAATCCTATTGTTAAACACGCAGCATAATTATTACGGAGGGAGACTGCTGTATTTCACAGGGCAGCCAACCCTATGCTTTTTTAATTAACACAGGTCAGAGATCTGTCCTTACCGCTGCCACTTAAGCGGCTTGCTGCCTTCGCCAATATGAAGAATTTCAGGGTCTCTCTACCTCATATTTATGCTTCCGATGCATATAAAAAGCTATTTGAGAAATTAAAGAAATGGATCAGCTGTCACTCCCGGGGCTTTGATAACACTAACTGAAACAGAGAGCAGGAAAACAAAACAAAAACCCAATGGCATTTCAGGCTGCCTGCCAGCTACTTCTGATAGCATAACAAGCAGCTCTATTAAAAAAAATCGGGACCAACACACTGCAAAAACCCCAGTTTACTTGATCTTGCAAAGTGTCAGGAGGATTCACTCATTCTTTAAAGAAAGATTTAGCGGCTCGTTCACTACAGAATATGACTGGTATGTACATACATGTGCTCAGATTTATATCACATTTAGTCAGGATAAATTGCTTCAATAAATTCTATTCTTAAGAACAGGCAGAATAAGCAGATGATTGGATACTGGGAACACATTCTCATTCCTCTTCCTGCAGCCGCGGGACAGTATTTCACTGTTTTGATGATTTTTAGCATGTTGGAAACAGCAAGGGGAAGCGAAGAAATGCAGACAGATTACTGAAGCGTGCTTCAAAGTTCTGTCAGCACAGACCTGACAAGCAGCTGCCGTCTCACGGAAAACAGAAGAGACATTTTCAACTAAAATAGACTGTGCTCCCCAAGTCTGTATGCGTTTTTCTCTCTCTCTTGCCTTATTAACTCATGCAAATAACCTATAGGCTGTCTGTAAAAAGAAGTAAACCCAAAGCCACACGTCGCAGCAGTCTCGAGTGTGTGTTGTGCTGATAATCAGGCACCCCTTGGAGTTTGCACAGGGTATTTAAGAGTACAAATTTTCTGAAGACTAGCTTGTATAGAGCAGTGCTCTCAACAGGAGCAACTCCTCTGGAGCACGCACAGCATGCAGAAAAGAGAATAAACATGAGCTTTGCATCCAAAGGTGCATTTGCTCTGTCATGAATCTCATTCCCGCCTTCAACCGCAACTTTTAACTCCTCACCAAAGCAACTGCAGCATCGCAAGGGGATGTTTGCAAAGCTGGACAAGCGTAGCCAGGACAACAGCCACACTTCACCATTTCTCCAGCACCGCTTATCCAAGGGTGTCAGCACTGACACAGCAATGATGACTTTTTCCTGAAGTTAATCTCGTTCTCGATTTGTTAGGGACATCGCCTCTTCCTACTTCTGGCATGGAGATAAATGAGAAATATTATGTGGAATGGTTCAGCACATGCCAGGATGCTGGGCTGACATCGAGCTGACACAGGAGGCAAGCGTTGTGATAGCATCCAAGAGACGAGGGGCTCTTCTGTGAACGAAGTGAGGCAGAGCCCCAGAGCAACGTTCACCCAAGTCCTATTCCCAGCTCCGTCACTGCCTTGTGCCGTAATCTCGGGCAACCCAGTTACGATTGCTTCGCAGCTAGAGAAAATGAACCCTCTAGAGATTAAATGCACACCCACATAGGCTCCGCTTATTCAATTGCTGCATGAAATGCATTTGTAGGGTATGAAGATATTTAAAGTTTTGATTCCACAAGGAACTCGCACGCAAAGCCTTTTGTTAATTCAGGTCCCTAAGCTGGGAGGGATCCCATGCGTTTTTAAAAGAAAAAGTAATCAAATCACAGATGATGCGTAATAAAGTTAAGTATTTTGCTGTGTGTGCTATGAGGCAGCATGTTTTAAATGTCCATTAACAAGAGAGCATTTTGGGCAGCCTGAGGCCTTACTGATAGCAGAGGGCTTCTATTAAGTTCAGAAGAACTACAAGACATTGTTTTGGAGATGATTATTGGTCTGATGAAGAAAGAATTGGAGACAATCTACTTTACTTTGGGGCTTTGGAAAATCTGAGTCAAGAGCATGAACATGGTGGTGCAGACGCCACATCAATTTTGTGTGCAATACACCAAGCATGCTGCAGATTGCTTAATAAATAATTCAGTCAGCAGACCCACCTGAAACTTGCTGGAAGAATTCCCTTGTGAAGAGTCAAGAGAATTAGAAAAAGAAAACCCTCAAACAAATCAAAATATCAAATTAGCACCTGCAGAACTCAAACCATAGAAAATCCCCTTAGAACCATGGAGGCTCATAAATGAAAAATCTATCACAAGCTGAACCTGGGCACAAGAGCTTGCTCTCAGCGATGAAGAAGGTGGCAATTCCCCCCTGTAACGGACATTAGGAGACCTACAGGCTTTGATACAGCTGCACTGAAGAGGAGACTACTTACCACTTCCGAACTGTTTTGTCCTCTCAAAGTTTAAACCTAACAGAAGAAGGTCTCCTCCACGTTTCAAAATATATACCTATTACCTTAGATCAAATATATTTAGATTTATGTTTTAACTAACCTGTTTGCAATGCCTGGTGTAGACAGGATCAACTGTAATCCAAGGCAGCCGTGAGGATCCCTAATCTAGGCAAGTCCCTGCAAAGGGAAGGCAGACAGATGGAAGTGAAGAGTTTTGCCTGCAGCACCAGTGCCAGCACAGGAAGAGATTACACGCCACGATGTTCGCTGTGCCTCCTTCTACACGATGGAAAGAGAAGAGAAGGGTCTTCCCAAAGAGCTGTGTAAGGCCACAGTCGGAGCTGGATAAGCCTTTGCCAATTTTGCGATGACAAAGCATATTGTCATTTGGAGGAGATGCACAAACCTCCCACTACCACCATTTTAGGGACATAAAACTCCACGTACTTTTCAAGTGGGTGCTTTGGAAGTTGCTTTGTTATTATTCTTCCCTATGACTCTTCACAGAAGTCCACCAAGAAGCAAGAGTGTGCAAATGAGTTGCTGGGATTGGGAAGCAGAAAGGGGGTCCCGTCTAGGACCTTCTACTTGGAGTCTTTTTAGCAGACAGCTCATTTCCCCCAGCACAGGCCCTCCCTTTCTTGCACACAATTGTCCCCAGTCTAATAGGAAAGCTCTGCCTTTTCCCACCATTACCGCTGAATTTCTCAATCATCCCTTTTCCCCCACCAACATCCACGCACGCACACACCTTAGTCATCCCAATCCCCTACCGCCTCCCTGGATAAGGGCATTAGCTGGCAGGTACATTAAACACTAACAAAATGTGTAATTTTAAACTTGGCAAAGAACTACAATCTAGGTGTGAAGCTCTAGAGAGGTTAAAAGAGATACCCGGATTCATATATAGACAGGATGATGTTGTCATCTTTAAAATTAAAATATGTATTTTACCCATCTAAACAGGCTCTTGGTACTTGCAAGAGCTGGAGTGGAAAAGGCTGCAGGTACCCAGTACCTTCCCGTCCAAATAAACTGAACTGCCCATCAGATCCTCTGCTTATGATGAAGAGCTTGACTAGGACAGTGGTCTGGGGATAAGCTGGTTTTGCTTACCTCAATAATCAAAATTACCACTTATCTAAAAGTTTAATTCTTCCTGCAGATATTAAAGTCAGCCCATATGCTACTTTCCCCCTGATATATCAGTCCATAAACTGAAGTGGTCCCAAAGCATGTTAACTAACCCATTAAGAAAAAACTAATCCCGTTATCCTAGTCTAGACAGACACCTAGGGGTAATATTTTAACTCCCTTAAAAGGAATTAGACATATTACATGCATCAACAACAGCAATGAAAGACCAGCCTTCCTGAAAAGGATTTCCCCCAGGACGCGTGTTGGCACCTCACGGAATCCATTTTAAAAACTTCCATTTGGAAAAAGTGTAGGAAGTGACACGAGAAGCAGGATACGTGTTTTCAAAAGCACATTCAGCATTTATGGATCCTTTCATTCGAGATGCTCTATAGCCTTTCAAATGCACTATTTTAGCTTTACAGAGGAAAAGAGTTTCTGAGGTATGCCTGTAGCCACAGGACAAGTCATGGTTTTGGTTGGCAGCATTAGCCTGATGCCACAGAAAGGGCCACAGTCAGACTCTTAATTGTCTTTATTATTGTTATCCAGAACCACACTTTCACAAGAGCACGTTACCACAAATATCCACACCCTGGTAGTAAGTACACTCAATTGCCCTAATACGCGTCAGGATCCAGGTACAAGCGGCGTGGGTTTTTGTGTTCGTGAAGCTCTTACGGACCTGTTCCAGCTGAATTACTGACAAGTAGCTGAGGTCTGGAAGCAGTCGCAAGCCAAGATTTGTAAATCTGAGTCATGCCTCTTCTGGTTTGCGAAAGTCATGAGCAACTGGCTCCTCATCCCCTCCGAGGATGCTGCTGGGTCTCTTACCCTCCTATGTCCAGCTGCCTCCAACGGTGGCCCAACATCTCCTGCGCCCAACACTGGGACCTTCACACAGCTCCCACCAACTGGAAAGCACCTTTTTTCTGGATCACCTTAAATCCCCATCAAAAAAACCCCTTTTCCTTAAACCTCAGTGTTAAGTTGGGAGAAACTCCCAGGTCATTAACTCTGCTGAACATTGGGGGATAGAGTTGGTATGAAAAATGCTCTAAAAATAAAGCTCTATTGTTGTACTTGCATGTGACTTGTGCCCAACACTCTTGCATCTGTGCCTTGCAAGACAAGCTGAAATACTTCAGATCCCAATGAACGCTTGGGCATATGCAAAAATTGTTCTGCTTCGAGTTTGCCAGCACAGCTCCCCTCTCCAGCACGAACGCGCTTACTAGTATACCAGTACAAGCACATTTATGGTTTATTCCCATAAACCATAAGGATAAACTTTACATTAATATGACCACAAAATTAAAGCTAGAGGTTGCACCAACTATGAAACAAAACCAAAAGAGCTGCAGAGCAACCTCCTAAAAATAGGCTTAAAGTAGAACAGAAAACAAAAGCAAACTGCACGCTCTGCTGACAGAAGTCTCTCTCTGCTAAGATTTACTCGCCTAGGAAGACCCGAGTGAAGAATGAGCTACAAAATGAGTTAGAAGAAAGAAAATTGCTAGAGATAGGGACATCAAGAGAAAGGACGTACCTAGGGAACTGACTGTAAGTGAAGATTGTCAGTGAAAGGCGCGGTGCAGAAACAAAAGGGCTGTTAGTTTCCAAGAGATGAACAGATGCCTGCAGGTACGATCAAGCCTCCCTCGCTCTATATTCTGTCTCTGCATGAGTTTACCTACGGTTATTTTTCAGATTCCAGTAAAAGGCTTCAGTCTCCCATCGCGCTCTCTTGCCCCTCAGATTTGCAGCCTCCAAAAGAACAAACAATTGCTCGAGCGCTGCACTGCGAAAAGGGACAATTTAGGGAATTTCAGCATCAGTTTTAAAAGTCTGCCAAGAGTTATGGGAAAGAGAGGTGGCGAGGAAAAGCGGACAAATCACACAGGATAACTGCGTTGGTGCCTCTGTCAGGGTCAGTGCCGACACCGTGGTGACTGTGGCACCCAGCGCCCCAAAAAGGCTCTTACCAGGGGCTCTAGGACGAGGGAGTTCATCCGAGACAGGCGATGCTATCTGCGAGCAAAAAGAGGGTACCCAGACAGTTCAGTGCAACTGCCCCGTCCTGTATCACTGCAGGACACGTACTGGCACAGAGATTATAACTGGTTTACTCTGCAAAATTAAAAAGCACCCTTCACACACAGATGTAAAACCCATCACAAACACCAGCCTCAGGCGTGCAGGAACAAGTCCAAGCAAAGGTGCAGCTAAAGGTAAGATGTCTTTCTACCAACAGGCAATACAGAAAACCTGTTTGCAATTGTCCCGGGCTATTAAATAGGGCAAAGAGTTTTCAAGAAGGGTGCAGGACCCAGGGAGGGCTGCGGTTTTTGTAGGAAAATTAAGAGTACTTAGCTGACAGCAGGAGCAAAGGCAGAACTGGATCAGAAACGGTGTTCTTCTAATAATCCCCACATTTACCAAGAAAAGAGAAAGAAGTCTTCCCACAGAAGGCTTCGTCACCTGGGATTATTGCGAGATACAGCCTGGGTACAACTACACCTACGGCAGGCAAAGCTTGTTTTCTCCTCGATCAAGTCACTGTGCTCCTCGCTACTCTTCTACTTTTGGCACGCCAGTTTAATGCAAAAGGTAAAACAGAGCTAGGAGTTAACTTTTTATGAGACTGAGCTACATGGGATTAATTCTCAGAGACTAATGAGTCGCAAGGCCATCCCAGATCAATTTGGGTAACTTTGTTGAGACCTGGGAGCCATGCCAAGAGCATTAACAACCAGAGCCGTGATACAAACAAGCCTATTCAAACACAAATAGTGCTCAAGACACTAGACCAAGCCCCAAGGACAGGCAGTACACTGCTACTGGGAAGAAGAGATAAAACCACAATAAACTAGATTATTATAGATGGCTGCACAGAATCTGTGCTGTAGCATACATCTTACTACAGGAGAATATACAAGATCGCAGGCAGACTCGAGACAGAATCCGTAATTGCCACTGGGAGCTGGAACTGGAAGAGAGGTTGGTTGCAATCAAAAACCAAACGGCTTTTTGGTAAGTACGAGGGAAAGAAAGTCAGACTAAGGCGGCCATTTCTACTCCGCTAGCCAAAAGAGAAGGAAATATAAGGCACTGCCCCAAGCTCTCAAAAATAGTAAGAGATTTCCCACTAAAATGCAAGGAAGGAAACATGTTGCTTTGAGACCGTTCCAGGAAAGGCTCTTTATTATTTTTCTAAGTGCAGTCATTAACAGCTCTCTGCCTCGAGCTTCCTGACCATCGAAATGAATATTCAGCACACCGTGCTCTGAATAGGTTGGGATCAGCAGGGTCACAGGGGCGGCAGCAAGAGGCAGCTGCCCCCAGAAAACACATGGAGGGGAACCCAGTCCTTCCACAGCGCTTGGCTGGGGTTTAGCGTCAGCATTCCCCACGCTACCCTGGAGTAATGTACAACACTGCGGAGATGATTTGGAGCACCATAATCCATCGTAAAGCGGGGTAAAAACGAATAGGTCAAGTTCTTCCTTAAAAAAAAAACAACAAAACAAGCCACTTCAACATTTAGGCTTCCTCGTCGCAGGGTTAGCTCTACAAGGCAGAGGGCTAGGTGCCCAAACTGCTTTTAGGTGCTTTGGAAAGTCAATTTGGCACCTAATTTCCACTGCTGAATGACTGCTGACTCTCAAACTAAATTAGGTGCCTGCAGGGACTTAGGAACGGAGCTTGTTCTACACCTTTCGGTTCCCAGATCTCTGTTTGACTATCACCAGCTATTACACACCCAAAGACATTGCGAAAGATTTTAAGTTTTACAGGGAGAGGCCACCACCGAGCTTAGTGAAAATGCACAGGGTGCTGTTAGTCCTAGGCTTTGACTTTAAAGTTATTTTGGGGTGTGAGGGAAGGAGTGAGAATGTTTGCTTTGTAACCGAAAAGCTACAACAGAGCTTAAAATTGTCATCTGGGAAAGAAGGCCAAAAGCCGATGCTATAAAATCTGCTTTAGAGGCATAACACCCTTATGCTTTATAAGCTTGATAAAGCAAACCCAACTGTATAAACTGGAATATTGGCAAGGAACTTGCTTGAAGTAAATCTCCAACAGACATACAGTATTTAACAAGTCATTACGAGTTAACCTACAGCGCAGGGTGAAAGCAAAGTCCAACCACTTACCATCTGACTGTACCTTTCTGAGTGTTCAGCGCTACTCTCAAGCTTGTAGAAGGTCCCCTATCCACAAGAGCACCCCCAAATAGCTGGGACACTATGGCCTCGATAGCATCAAAGATGCACTACATCCTCGCTTCTCGCTTGCAAGTGCCTTAAAACAGCCCCGGAGCTTCACCACCTCAGCAAGCTGCAGTTGCTGCTATCAGAAGAACAACCTTTCCTACCACGCATGACATTTGGCCTAAAGTGACTTAAAAAGCAGCTCTCCTCAGCTCCCACCGGAGCAAATTCACAGCCCGGCTGCAAAGAATATTTCCGTGTTCTTTGGGAAAAGGGTCAAACCCCACATGAAGCAACAGCCACGGACGAGAGTCGCTCTCTTCCTCTCAGTGCGTGAGCGATGGGATAGGGAGGCATTGTCAGCATCCTGTCAAACGTAAAACAAACTCCAGCGAAAGGAATAACACGGGCCCCAAACCAGTGCATCAGCCATGAGAGACTTAGCTGAGACAAGAAAAGCTTTTCCCCTGCAGTTAGAGCCACAAACCCCCTCAGCTGAGAGCTCCAGGCAGCCAGAAGGCTTTTCCCAGCACAGCTTCCACCAGTCCTCCCAACTACACCACTTACACTGTTTATAACCCTCGTATAAACAGTAACGAGTTTACCGTTACCATAACAAAAAGTGTAATTTGTTAACGTTGCCTCCACGTTAGGGTCTGGCAGGATAAAAACCATTATAGAAGCTCCATTGTCCAAGAGCCTCCTCGCACTGGCCAGCCTCCAGATCAGATCTAGCCTGGCCTCCGACTTCGGAGCAAGGTGTTAGAGAAAGTCTGGTGTCATCTTGGTGCGGCTGGGCCCCAGCCGAGCCACGGGGCTGCCCGCGCATCACAGGCAGCACAAAGGGAAGGATATTGGTGTTTTTTTAATCTATGCAGAACACCATGGCAAAAAAAGCAAGTGAGACCAACCGCAAGAAACTCGAGTGATCTGGAACCGTCTGCAGGAGGTCCTTCTGCTCTCTAACATCGAGCTGAGGGACACTGGTGTGCAGATGCCTCGTGAGCACTTCTGGGTTCGGTGTTTTCAAGGTGCGAGGAGGTCAGATTTCATTGCAGTAACAGCATGCATCCTCCTGCTCCTCCTTTCACAGTCAGATTCCTGAGAGAGAAGTAGCTGCTGCTCTTCAAACACCTACTTTAAGTAATCCTTGCCAAACATCACCGAAGCAGCCGTAGCTTGGCAAAACATGCTTTAACGCAGGCAAGGTTTCTCTAGTTAGGTGCCAAGTATCAGATTTCTAATAGGAAAAGGCATCTGTCCAAAGGGTTTGAAAGCCTTTGATGAACATGAGACAAAATCCAACGTAAACCAGCAAGTCAGCAACTTCCCCAGGCAAGAAGATGGAGAAAGACCATCTCTAAATCATCATCCAATTACTTATATGCCAAAGTTGTGCTTCCACTCCCAATTTCTGGAGGAAAGATGGACTCTACAGGATGTCCCTAAGGTATTTACAGAAAGACACAAGGGAGAGACCGAACTGCAAGACCCCGACAGCAGACAGAGCAGGACTCACTGGTAGCACCTAGACAGGGTATTTGATGGGAGCACCTAGCCAGCTCCCATCAAATACAGCATCCTGCCCCAACACCGCAACGAGCAGCAAGGCCCCAGGCATGGTTTATCAACAACTGGTTGCTCCTCCAAAATGGGAGGAACTTCATGGAAGTCCCCGAGCCTCTCCACTGAGGTTAGACAAGCCTCCACTTAGTTCCCACCGTTGCTGTCACCTCCAAGATCAGAGCAGACGCTGTGTCTTTGGCTAGACCCAGAGGTACATCTGTCACCAGGAGCGAGGTAACAACCTAAGCGTGAACCCAGAGCGACATCAGGCGAGAGCACACCTGTATCCAACTCCAGCTAAAGCAACACGGCACAAACCTTCCCCGCAATCTCAAGCAAAAAGCTTTTCTTTCCTCCTTCACACCGCAATCAAGCGAACCCTTGCAGCCCGCAGAAAAAGAGGCTCTAAGCAGAGATCACCAGATAGGAAATTCTTCTGGCGTTGCTTCCAACAGGCTCGAATTTGTAGCACGACGGCACACTGAGTAAACAGACACTCCGAAAGGCAGACTCCGAGACGCACGCAGGCAGCCTCCGGATCTTGGCACTACAGCTCTCGGGTCGCCTTGCGCTTCTTCATTAGCAGTGATACATCTTCAGCTATATACGTCTTCACAGCAGGGACAACATATTGCAAGAGATCTACTACAGGAGAGAGAAATAACTCAAGTTTAAGAAAGGGAGGAAAAACCTAAGAGACCCACTGTTTCTTACTGAGTAGAGATAATTACAAGAAAGCCATGACAAGCCTTAGAGAATGCATTATTTTACCTAGGAAATGCCTAAGTGACCTAGAAACTGGAGTCCCATTTCCTGAAATTATTTAGCCGCTTAAGAGCCCTTGTTTCAATGAAAGTGAGAAAAAAAGCTGCTGAAAATGGCACGTAAGAGCCCAAGTCAAGCTTGAACATTATTTTCCCCACAATGGTGTGTGAATAGTTTTAAAGGAAGATCAAAGTCAAGGCTGCACGGAGTTAAGAACAGGAAACCTCTTATGTAAGCGACTACCTATGGATAAAACTCTTGTCAATGAATTAAAATAACTGAAATAGCACCAGCGGGACAGGGGACAGAAAGGCACAACGCTCTTGTATGTACGCGTGGTCATAAAGTAAAAATATTTTGTCCCACCTGTTATTATTTACATCACATGTGGGCATTTTTATTTATTTAGCATTCAAAGGCACACACATTTTACGGCATCATTATTTGATATGCGAGCCCTAAAATCAGAGGGGAGCAAGAAATATTCCAAATATAAGCAACGTCTAGAAATCCGGTACATTATTGTGAGTTGTTTAACTAGAACTGCATTCCACCTTTGGAATGACTGCGTTTTAGCGGTGAACAAAGCAATGATTTCCTATATATAGTTTACATAATTCAAAATGTGAAATCTTACATAGATGAAGGTACAGCATCCTAAATGTGGATTATACAAACGGGTGCTCTATATGCGTTAGAAATAGAGAGCTTTCCAAAAACGAAGGAAAGGCAGCGTGGGGTAGAAAGGTAAAAAACCATCCACACGAAAAACAGCACGCATCCCTCAGGAAGTTTCTCACCACCTCCACCAGAAAACGTACTTGCTCATTAAAACGCTGCCAACACGCTCAGGATTATGTTAAAAAAAAAAAAATCACGTTTCGTCATGTTCACTTTGCACATGGTTCAGAGTGAGGATCTGGACGATGAGCAACGCTCGCTCTTATATAAACTCTCCAGGTTTGTAACAGTGCACTCTGCCATATAAAGACTTCTAATCCGATTAAGGTTGTAGATAAACTTCCTCAGCCCCGTTTTCACACAGTAAACCTACCCCACGCTGCGGGATGCCCGGCTAAGTCTCTGCCTTCACATTTTCGGGACCCAACGGTTAATCCCAGGAGACCTGGCACCCAGCTGCTGTCACCCCTGGTGACAATCTGCCTTTGGATCTCATCTCTCTCTGCTGCTCCTCCTCCGGCTCTATTTTACCAACACTTAAAAAAAATAAGGGAATATTCCTACTGCAGGAACAGTGGAAGAATGGCCCGTGAACGGCTGCTGAGCCTACCTTCCGATCCTGCTGCAATGAGAACAGCACGAGGTAGAAGAAAATTTTACTTTTCACTGCAAGGAGATTAATTGGCAAAGCTTTCCCTCCCCACACACGACCTACTTCAACTTCACCAGCAGCAGTTCAACCTCACTTCCAAAACTTCTAAGGATTTCCAGCATCTTCAGCAGTGGACACGACCAGCTGTACCTCTAGAAACAAGTCTATTTTAAATGCCGGCTGTTTTAAATAATTGCAGGCATCAACTGCTTAGCGATTTGAAAATTTGTTCCCTTCATCTCACCAGACTCAGCACCAACAAGAGCTTTTTGGCAGAAAACCCAAAAGCCATGTTCTGCTCCAAGTCTGGTTTACTCACTTTGGAAGCAGTTAAAGGGTATAAGACAGCTCGGTACGGTTAGTTACACAGGTATAAATACACTCATTTGGGCATTGCTTATTCCCTAGCACTGCCAATTCCACGTCTAGCCAAGTCCTTAATACACTGAAGTCTCTGAAAGACTGCTTTTTTATTATTCTTATTTTAAATAGTAACAATGGTATTCAGAACGAGGTCTCTGCCAGCCAGGGCTGAAAACATTCTCCATAAGCACAAAAAAAGAAAGCTGTGCAAGAGCTCTGCTCACAGCAGCGCAGCAAGCGTGGCAGCGCATCCCCAGAAGGCAGGGAAGTGGTGAACTCTGCAGCTTTTACACACTTTTGAACTCCAGGCACAACACCCGTTTCACACTAAAGGAGTTCAAACATCTTTTTTTGGGGAGAAGGGGAGGAAAATGTCTTCGTACAGCTTCTCTTTTAGGATTTATTTGGTAGCCGTGCCTCACAAAGAGAGCTCAGAAGCGAGGCTAGCTCTGCAGAGCGTGCACAGAGAAATACCCCCAGTGGGTAGCACGGCCCGTAGCTGGCAAAGAAGCTTTGTTTATTCATGAACCAGCTTGCAACGGCTGGCACCGCGTCTCCACCGCCGCTTTATTCTCTCGCACAAGGGTGGGACAGCAGAGCGGCATTCCAGACCGCTGCAGGCTCTCCTCGGGCTGGCTCGCTCCTGCGACGAGAGTGGCAGCGCCGTTCGCAATCCCCGCGCTGCTCCCCGTGAGCCAAACTCCTTGCTTTCGTCGGGAAACTTCAATAAATGGCTGCTGTCGCCTGGGAGCTCAGCTCTGCGCTTGTCCCGATGCAGGACAGCAGCCCCTGCTCACGTACAGCAGCAAAAGGAAGACGCGGAGGCAGGAAAATTCACCCCGGCCAGCTCAGCCTCTCACCGCCACCCCAGCAAAGCGTGCAAAGAGCTTAGAGGAAAGAACAATCCCAAAATCCCGCTCCGCTAAATAATTAGCCAACATTAAAATTAGGTTTAGCCTCGATGAAACCACATTGTGTTGGAGTTGGTTAAGGCACTGAATTTATCATGTTTCAGAAACAAATGTCAAACTTTGGCATGCATTAAAATACAGCGTGTGCTATATAAAGGCTACTGTACGGCTGACTTCTGCGTCAGCACGTGCCCCACCAGGTGTACCGGGGAGGTGGGAAAAAAAGAAGCAAGAACCTCTTGGAAGGTTATGAAATTAACTCCAGAAAAGCAACTAAGCCAAACTCCCACGAGCCAAGACTAATTGCAGCAAAACACATTGTAAATATCAGCTCTAAAGAGGGAGAACAAACCCAAGTGCACAAATATCAACAAGCAGCTTGGAGAGGAACCTCTGTGGATACCACCACCTCCAAAGGCTGTAAATTAGGAAATCCTGGTGTCTTCCAACGCGCGTGCTCTCCACAGCCCCGTCTTGCAGCTTACCCGCCTGCGTGCGCATCGTTGGGAGGAGGGCTGAGGCCACAGATGCAGCTTGGCCAGCTTCAACTCCTGCTCCCGCTGCTTCTGCCGGCAGAGCAAGGCTGCACGCAGGTTAAGCCTTAACTTTTCGGATCTGGGCAAAGCGACTCAAAGGAGCGGAGAAGGAGCAGAATTAAGAGATTCGCTGAGGACTTCAAGTGACGCGATGTAGGAATTTGTCAGTCAGACAAAAAGATGTGACATATTGTGATGTGAAGGCTGAGCATTATGCGGCTGATTAAAACCTCAGTTTTATATTCAAAAGGAAGCGAGGCTATAAATGTGCTTTTGATTTAGTCTCTATAGGCAGCTTCCTACGCACCTCTACACCAAACAAACCATTTCTAGCTCCCCAGGGAAACCCAGTCCCCTTGCTTACATTGCTGCTCAGCCTACACTACTCAGCATTCACCCATCGTACTACAAGTTCCTTGAAACCAAAACCAAGAAACAGGATTACTTTAAAAGGGGAAAAAAAATAATAATGAAGTTTACAGGAAGCAACAGGTCCTCAATCCTGAAGGTCTGTTATAAAAAAAATATTTTCTCCCAGCACTGGAAAGCCCTCTCAAAATGCATCGCAGTTGGGTGCTAAACAACTAGGGGAAGAACGGTTTTGGAAATCTGGCCTCAATTCTCGGCGCTAGGAACGTAAAAATAAAACAAGAAGAAGAAAAAAAAGGCCCCAAGAAAGTCAGAAGGATAAATAAAACCAAAGAGAACGTGAAAAAGCATCACATGTGATGCAGCAGAAAATGAGTCCAAAACAAAATCCAACCCAGAGATCCTCTACTAACACATGCTGCAAAAAACAACACATGCACCACGAGGCCTGCCAGAAGCTGAGCGTATTTTACTAAGCCATTTTAAAAATGTTTCCACCACAAAGAGGCAGCGACCGGCTCTGGGCGAGGATGCGTCCCGGTTGCCCCGATCCCTGCTGCGCACCCTCAGAAGAGCTCCAGTTCCTCCCGGCTGCCTCATCAGGTGGAACCGGTGGACCTTGCAAGCAGGCTCCTGCGTGTTCAAGGAGGACAGAAGGAGGATTCGGTTTCTTCTCCACAACCATCCTCTCACACCTATCCACTCGCGCTTCCTCTCTCAAAACTTCCCCATCTTTCAAAACAGGTGAAGGAAATTTCCTGCCTGCCCCATGCCACGTCCACAAACCAACTTTTAGCCATCCCAAGAACGTCCTCCACGGTCAGCGTCTCCTCCAGCCGGGCTCCGAGGGGTTTCGGAAAAGGTGGGAATAAAGACATTAATGAGAAGTTTGATTTTTTTAAGCCACAACCTTTTATTTTTGCCATCTTCCTACACAGCATATCTATGCAATCACCATCACAGTCACGCCACATGTATTGTACGGCGCTTCCAAGTTAACTTGGACTAACAACAGTCCCATCGACCAGCTTAAAAAGGGTAACAACACTTCCAACCTACCCAGGTGGGCTGAGTGTCAACAGCAAGTTCATTTTCACCTGACATCTTCGTAAATCACACAGAGGAAAAAAAAATCAGAGCACTACATACATACAGTGGGAAATGCTGGAGAAGACCGGAAAATAAGGAACCTTGAGAAAACAGAAATATGACCAAGAATAAGAAATTAATGTTAGAAATACCCTTCAACAGGAGAAAGTTAAGTTAGAGTGAAAGACAAATTGCAAGGGGAAGGTTTAACATATTCACAAAGTTTGTGTAAAACTTCCCCTTCTTATAATCTGAGCAGACAGAGAGCGAGGAGGGAAGGTCCCGATCTCCAGCACTCTGATGCAAACCATGTTCAACTCCAAGCTATTCGGTATCAGAAGGATATTGGCAAATTGGAAGGCATTCAGGAAAATATAGTTAAGCAGCTGGAGGGATTGATTTACAAGGAAAGATTAAAATAACTAGACGCCTAGTTTGGCTAAGCGGTAAGTAAGGTGGACATGATAATTTTTTACAGTTCGTTGACAGGCAAGTGCCAAAAGGGAGAGGAAGTGTTTAACATACTACAATTAGGTATAACCAAAGGATTGGCATGCAATTAAGGAAATTCATGGCTGCATTAAAGTTCTCAAAGCAGTGAGGTCTATCGGATACTAAAACGGTCTCCCACTTCTCAATTCCCAGCAAACTTCTAGGATCAGAAATAAAACATTCTTCTGAGAAAAGACCATGCCGGCCGCAGGTAATCGTTACAAACCTCGCAGGTCGATTGCTGACTAGCTGCTTCCACCAGCCGAACCCTCTCCTTTTTTATTTGTTTGTTTTTAACACTAAGAGCAAACAAGCACTCCAGCACTCTCCAGCCGCAAAGTGATTACAGTTGGCAACCGTAATTACCCCGCTCATGTCACAGAAGGTGAATATGATCTCTCGCTTTAAGGAAACAAGGAGCAAGGATGTTAACCCTATTCGTTTTCCAAATGGGAATCTGGCTGTTGAATCCACCTCCCACGAACTTCTCCTCCACATTCAAACAGTGAAGTTATTCTTAGTCTCTGCTGAGAAAACCCCAATCCAAAAAAACTGTCCAACAAAGCCAGTGGTTCAGAACTGCTGCTGAATTCCTCTCCAGAAATGACTGCATTTTAGTGACAACTATTTTTAAAGCAGTTTGCAAAGAACTAGACAACCTCTTCCGACCGTGCCCTTCAACACTGCTGGTGGAAGAAAGTCCCTGCCCAACAAGTACTGTAGTGAGGCAAAATAAATTGGGAAGTGTTAACGACACTTTTATGTTGTCCTCCTGAACGTTAAATTGAAATGCTGTCTTTAGAGGGACCTGAGCAGGGAAAAAAGCGATAACTTCATAAAGAACGATAACGATGGGACTCAAATGAAGAGGAGGCAACAAAGAAAGAGGCAGAAAGAGCAAGACGGGGAAAGCTGAGCAAGAACAAGGAGTTTTTGTTGTCACACACATTTCATCTCACACCTGAACCAGCTGATCTCTTTTCCTTAGTACGGCTGAGGGACTCCACACCAATGCTTCTGGCAGTAAGAACAAACCAGCTTTGAGATGTGACCCGAGTTGTGCTTGCAAAACACAGCTACTGAGAGGCAACAGATTTGACAGCACCAGCAGCAGATGAGCAAGAGCACGGTGAAACCTCTCCGCTTCAACAAGCTCTCAGAAGTTTGAGCTCTCAAAGTCCCCGAATGAGAATTAACCACCGTTTCTGACTTTGGAAGAAACTACTTAATTCTCTTATTTCTGCTGTTTGCATGTCTTCCTTTACTCAGTGCTGTGGGAGTCACTGATCCCCCTGGGACTGCATGGGGTGGGATGGGGCTGAGAGCCCCCCACCTCCCAACATCCTGCAGACCCACAGCCATTCACCAGCCTACACCCTGTTCCCCCTTCACCCCCGTGGGCACTTACAACCTCTCCACATCCTTTCTACATCTGCTGGCCACCGGGAGCCCCCCACACGTAGGCCTGGATCCTCCCGAGCTGCCCTTTTTTTTGAGTCACGAGCCACCACACTGAGCCCAAACCCCTCTTTCTCCAGAGGGGGACAGAGTCCCAATTAAAGGGGTTCCCCCAGCACCTGCATCTCAGGGGTCCCCCCGCCAGAATCCCCTCTAACCCCTGAGGTCCCCATATCTGCCATCCCCCAGGATACCCCGTATCTCTTCAGGGTC
>NW_009213049.1:264-10966 GCF_000690835.1 Fulmarus glacialis | reverse complement strand
TAGCTGGGCTTTTGCCTTTCTAATTTTATTGTCCTTAAAACACTTTACTAAAGATGAGCAGCACGAAAAGCTAGGCTCACTCTTCAAGTACAGAAAGGTTAGTACAGTTGTGCAAAGCCATGTAATTTATTTCACTTACTGCAATGAGACCATGTCTTCTCAAATGGGATGGCAGAAGCAGGGGGTTCTCGGCTATGCCTGTTCTTAAGATCCTCAGCTAACACTCAGGTAACCTGGGAATGGTACAGATCTATGCCCCCATGCCTTTACACAGACAATTGCTCAGGATGATCTTCCTCCCTCCCTAATTCCTGTGTCCTGAATAAGAATTTTGCCCACATCTTCCTGCCAAATATAGTCATGTGTCTTGGAAGCTGCAGCCATATTTTCCTACCTCTCTATTTTCGGAAGCAAGTTTTCCACTAAATTCTTTTCTCTCCAAAGAAGATGTCACAACTCACCCAGCAGAATGATCATTAGAAGCTCATATACATTCCGGTATTCCAGTAACCTGATGATGCAGAGAGGCTGCATCCCTCCAGGTGTTACTGCATTTACGAAGATGTTAGGCCCTCGGATCTATAAGCACAATAATAATTCGGGGACAGAAGCCAAAGGATGTCTGTCCTTATCATTTTCAAGAGATAAGCACTGCCCAGTGAAACTGCAAAACTCTGCATCCAACCAGTATCAGTGAGAAAGAATACATGTTTGCATGCAGTAAAGACAATTTACAGGTTTGCTGCCATATGTTGCTGCTTTTTAGATATCCTACCTGTTTGTGCCACCAAGTGGGTCCAGCCACTCCAAACTGCTCCAATCTTGTCATGTGAGAAAAACTGAGTCTCAATCTTCTTGGGCTCAACAAGAAAAATCTCTTTGCTCACTAGCTGCCTGTGTTTGTTGCTACCCCAGACATACAGGTGTCCTTCATCTACAATAGACAGAGAAGTAAAACTTGTTAAAAGCGATATACATGGAACACCACCAGATTCACGCTCTGTCTCAACTCAGTGATGCTGAGGAAAGAACAGCGTTTCATTCAATTGTGTTTTCACTGTATGCTTTTTCCTACCGCTCTTTACCACATGTGTGCACACTGTAACTAGGATATCAGAAATATTTGCAAGGGCCTTAACAACATAGCCTGTTTTCTGAGGGCTATACTGACTCCCCGAAACAACCAGAGCTTTCAGGTCAAACTGCCTAGACCTCATTTCTACCATGAGCCTCTCAAAGAAGACTGAAAGATATTTACAGCAAAGGCCAAGTTTTATTAGAAAACTAACCACAGCAGTCAATTCCTCTGAGAAAAAAAATCAAAGCATCTTGGGGATACTCACTGAGCAGTCCCTCTCGGACTACTCTGTTCTTGCAGGCCGGCTTGTACCTCCACCCCAAAGCTTTGATTCAGTCCAGTAAATAACTTTCTGAATTGAAGCAAATAATTTAACTTCCCTCCACTATCTGGGACTCTTCAAAGCCTGGCTGGCTGCTCCTGCTCTGCATTACAGTCTCCTAGCCTCTCTACGAGAGCTACAGATTCCTAGCTCTGCTCATAACTCTTCTGCCTTCTTCAGCTTGAGCAAATTCAGTGAACCCCCCCAAAGCAGGGACAGTCTAATGCTCTTTGCCTCACCTTGCTCAGTCACTTCCTAAAGGAATGTGACACACAGCTATGAACATAAAACTAAAGCAGTTACCACCCATCACAAGGCAAAATTAAAATATTATCATGCATCAAAACAATGCTAGACAACTAGTGACAGACTTCTGTAAGTAATGAGCCATCTTCCCCCACCCCTTTTCTAGAATACGGATTTGTGCAAATGCACACTCCAGGATTCCACCCACAGGGATAATTATATTTACAGAAACATCCCCATCACTTCATATGTTTCACTGGTGCAAGCTGGAGTTGCTCACAGCCTAATGACCAATTGACAGTAACAAGATGACTGTTCAGATGAGTCCTTCTGCAGATATTACATATCATTAGTTCAATCTTTTCAGCACAAAATCATTCCACCCAAGTTCTAGGCCTATTACAAAAACATAATCCACAAGAAACACTTAACAGAACATGAGCTGCGTCAGGCCTCCTGAAGTCCTATACCACCCTGTACAAGCTGCAAGCATAAGAAATAAATCTTGCACACATGAAGTACATGATCATGGACCCAGAAAGACTGGAAGCCATATCATTTGCAACATGAAATTTTTCAGAGCACACGTCCACAACACTCAAAGCTTCTGGAAGTCTCAGGTCAGCAGTCTTTACAAGCAGCATGACAGAAGTAAATCTTTCAGAGGAAAAAAAAAAAATAAAGTAGGACTTATGCTACAATATATTTAATGATCTCAGTTTGGTAACAGTAACAGAAAGAATGAGGCGGGAGAATTTCACTATAGTACTGTGAAAAACAAAAGAGAAGGAGGGGGCGGAAAAAAGCCAGTACTTGTCAAGTTACAGATTACTGACAGTCATCCTCAGGACTTCCCACATTCCTCAATAAAACAACACAACTGAAATGAAAAGGAAAAACAAATCAAGCAATTGTTTCATTCAAATTCTCCACTAAAATTAATAAATTCCTTCCCAAATTGAAGTACATACACCTTCTGGAGAGCAAAAAAAGAGATGATGGAAACAGCTTGTTTCAACAAAGAAAAACATTATGGCCATTCATGTTTCTACAATAAAGATGCACTGCCTCTGTCACCTCCTTTTTTTCTCCAGAAAGTGCACTTCCTTTACCCTGGGAAATGTCACATGCTCAACCCTCATCTCATTTCTTGAGTAGGTTTTAACATAAAGTTAGACACTAAGACTTAGCACCACATTCCCATCACTGGAGGTTTCAGGCGCGCTTGGGTGCAGGTAGACTACAATCCTTTTTTTAAAGGAACCGCCATTCATGTTTGCAACAACCCTGCCTCTGTCAAAAACCTGCCTGATTGCAGGTGTTTGGTATCCTACCAGCAGGTGGCTCATGAAACTGAGCCAAAGAAAATTGCATCACAGTGTGAGGAATTCCTAGGAAAAAAGTCCCCATTTAAACACTACACCCTGCAGTAGTATCTTTACCATATCAAGTATCTTTAAAATACAAAGTATTTTAAGTAATAACAAGTATCTTTTAGGATGAAGGGCAGCAATAGCATCACATTATTAAAATCCTTGGCACTTACTTTGTTAATCTTGGTCCCCCTGCTGCCAAATAGACTGCTCTCTTAAATAAAAGCAAAAGCACGAAAGAATACTCCATTCACTCTCTAAATACAGAGTGCTAATTAGCTAAAGTAGATTCTATTTGTTCTCATAGTTGTTCTTCACTAATCACACATACACTTTGCATTTCAGAATTCAATATAATTTACATCTTGTAACATCTCCCCATACAACTAAATCTCTGTAGATCTGCATAAGCAAATACTCCAGTGCTCCATTTAATGATGACAGAGGTACCAGATAGCTGCATATTTGCTAAGAACTTGTTCCTATAAAGTTTGGCAAAGACTCGTCTTCATAAGGTTCAATATATTTTCCACACTTCAAAACTGTAAGATTACAGCATGAAAAGCTATTCCGTTTCCCCTTCTCCCAGTCTGCCAAACAAAAAAAAAAAAACCCACACCACCCCTTTATTAGACTTTTATTACTGGATACTTAATATCCCAGCATGGGAGCACTGCCTAAAGATCAAAGAACAAATGGCAGACATTATAGAAGTGCCAAAGCGATTAAAGCAACTTCCTACTGTTTTAAATAAGCCTTGTGCTCTTACATTACCTCACACAGATCTGCACACTGTTATATTAGAGCCACCTAAGATAGCTCCAGACCATCTCATGTCCCTGCACAGCACAGCCCTATGCAGAGACATTAGCTCTCATAGCAGAAACAGGATAGCCACAGCAATCTTTCTTGGGACAACCACCTAACATACCCTTTCTCCACAGACAAAGGGTTGCACTGGTTCCAGCACTCACCCATCCAGAGTTACCCACTGCAGCATCACGCTGCAGCTCCAGAGACTTACACCACCATGTGCTTCCACAAATCCTTTCAGAGTTTCTAACCATTAAGAGCCCAGACCCTTACTTACTCATAAGGGCTAAGTCAGACCTGACCCCAAGAAAAACCACACAGAATTCAGAGAATTCAAAACATGAATCTAGCTTTTAAAAAAAAAGTTCTCAGAATCCAAAACTACTACAAAACAATTAACCAGCACTAACAAGGCCAGCAGTCTAACCAAAATTGACGAACATTTCCAAAGCACAAAAACCTTTATCAGCGGAGACAAGGATTTTCACTTCTACACCTAAGGCCTACCTGTGAGTGACACCGAATGATAGGAACTTGCAGCAACCCTCTTCACCTTTACATCTTCCAGGCCTAGAGAAAAGTTAGTCTCATAAAATTTGTACAGCAGTTATCATTTCATGCATAGACATAAAACAGAGCTGTATCAAGTGTAACAGATTGATGATCAATTTTATAACAAAAGCCTCTGCTTTTGGGCCATTGACATTGCAAGACTCGCTATCATTTTATCATTTTCCCCCATAGATTATGACCTTCTATGCCCATTCTATCCTTCAGATACTCTGCTACATGTTTATAATACCAAGTGGCTTTGTAATAAAAGGATGCTACATGTCACTCCAAATTATATTTTTGCTCTATCCACCTTTACAAAGGAATCAGATTCCTGGATTACCTGTTACTTCACAGGGCTCCTTTGCTGTCAAGAACAGGGGGAGGGTTTTTCCTTGGTTTGCACGCTTTGCCCGAGACGCCATGCCAGTTCCCCACTGAAACACCAAACCGCTCTCTTTCCAGAGTAAACACAGATAGAAGAGATCAAAACACATCAACCACCAACAAAATCACTTAACTCATTAATTAGTTTTAAAGGTACATTCACTTCATTTTCACTGATTCAAATTACACTTAAAAGACCTTTATGCCAAAAACATACTTCATAAACACACAGATAACCCCGGTGAAGTCATCAAGCAACATACAGTTGTAGTGTCATTTATACAGGTAAGAAAACTACGAAGATACTAAGCAACCTGTCTCAGCTCTCTGAGGCCTATATCAGGATGTTACTGAGGTCTCAGTAACAGAAGTCCCATAGCTGTAGCGCCTCAGGAACAGACACAATTTATTTATTATTATAAGTTTGTTGCACTTTCTCTGCCCTTTCCTTCTCTTCATGCTAATCTGTTTGTGCAGTCCAGCACACTGAGGGAGTAAAGTCACTTGTCTTCTCCTCAGGACCTTTCAGAGACTTGACCTAGCCCTGAATCAAGATGTCCACTGTGCACAGAGCTCAGGGTAGCTTAGTTCCCAGTATTCATACAAGCACCAGAGATCCCACTCTTCTTCCAAACATCTCCTTTGCATCTTCAGCTAGACTCCACTACCTAGAACCCATACTAAAGTTCATGTAAAATTAAACCAAAATAAAAGAGCATGTGTAGTTTGTTGATCCTCAATTGTAAAAAAAATAAATAGAAGCTAAAATAAATTTCATCTTCTTTCCACCCCTCTCCTCCTCCAAACCATTAAAACTCCATTCCATCTGTTACTGAAGTGATACAGGAATGATGACATATTTACCTGTAGCAGCAAGAGCATGTCTCAGTCCTGCAGCAACTTCCACCACCTTTTCTTTGAGGGACTACTCAAGTAAAAGAAAAAGATATTTTAGTTGCTTTTTGCATTTAGTGACTCTAAGAGCAAAATATGCCAAACGCAGAAGTGGAACACTATGAAAATAGTTCTTGCAATTCCAACCTGCATGTCACAATGCATATCAACATTTTGTATCACAAAGGAAGTAAATTTTGGCCAACAAAAATTAGTGGGAACATCTTCCAAAAAAAAAAAAAAAAAATCAAGCAAAGCAATGATGTACAGCTTTGTGGCAATAAATAAAAAGTCACAGTCAATATCATCACATGAAAAAAGGAACCTTCTTGGCGATACAGATATGTTTATTACTTAATTTTAATTCGGTGTTCCTCAAGAATTACACCAAAACCTCCGCAGCAAATACCAGTGACAAGCAGTAATAAGTTCCATCAAGCTGTTCAGTCTTACCAAGTCCTCTGATCACAAACAATACAGCTGATAGTACCACCTACACCAGTGAAGGTTGCCCAATGTGATCATGCAAATGAAGACTATACCAAGTCACACATGCATAAAATGAGTGACTTAAGTTTGCACAAGGTACTTCAATTCTGGCACTTCTCCACTTCTGAGTATTCTGCAAATTTATTATTCTTCTCACAGATGTAACGCTATTTAAAACAGATGGCATCAAGCCCAAGCATTTAACAGGATACAAACCAAAACAGAAAATATTCCAGATAGATGAAGGTCCACATGGTCAGGGAGGACGCAGATTCAGATTAGCACTGTCAATACTACCATTTTCAAGGCACCATACTGGAATGATGCTCCCAGGAAACATCAAGGATATAGAAACATCAGGTGAGTTAACCCCTAATTCACTAGGGGTTACCTAGGGGATCAGCCGTCCTTCCTCTCCTACATTAAAAAAAAGCAAAGGAGTATCTGGCATGAGCCACAAGACTAAATTTCTTGTCTGAGAATCCTTTCTGCTCTGAAGTTATTGCTTTCATTAGACATGAGAAGTCATGTGGATGGAAAAGAGTTTCATTAGCATTCTCCAAATAAGAAACTACAGTGTAAATTAGGGATTAATTAGAATTCCTGTGAGAAATTTATTTAAACTGTTAGGCTTATAGCCAACAACAGAAAAGCTTTTCTGATGCTACAGAAGTCTCAGTACCTACTACTTAAAACATTTTAAAGCAATTAATTTGGGGCTAGATTCCAAGCTCCCTACTCACACTCAGCAGTGTCTCACCTACAAATATCACTATAGACTTCCACATGACTTACAGGAACAACATGAGCTGCGCTGTCAAAGTCCAGCGTTTAGCATTTACAGCTGAAGATACCCGACAACACAGAAATTGTTATCTAAATTCCCATCCTATTTCCTTGGAAGTTGATATTGTTTGGTAAATACTGGGGGTTAGATAAGTCAATGTACTTGTCAGTTCCTTTACATGCAAAAGTAAAAATCATTTTAATCTTAAAAGTGATAAAATCTAAGTTTATTCTCTCAGGACTAGTTTTCCTGCAGCTACATACTTTCTCACATTTCTATTATTTTGGGGGTGACAAAGCTTATTTTTATCCAACTGTTTTTACAGTGAAAAATAATACTACAGTCCTCATTTAGGGGGAAGAAACTCTGACAGTTGTAAATACACTTAAAAAACCAACACATAGTTAAAAACCAGAACTGCTGCACAAGAAGCAATAGCTACTTTTGTTGAACTCCATCATGCAGTTTGTTTTTTTTCAGGGGTAGATTATTGTTGGCTCATTTTGTTTTGCTTTGAGCTGTTAAGCAAAAACCTCCAACAAAGTACAGTGAAGGCACATACCCTTCATGTAGCAAAACATATCTAGTATTTTGCAGACTTGAGGAAAAACTTGTAAATTTGCACAGTTTCACTACCTTTAGTATCACTTCACATCATCTGAGCATCAGACTCATTCTGCATATGTTATCAAAATACATTACGAAATGTTATAATCCCTAGTGAGACAACTTTCTGTTAGAAGTGGGCAACTTCTTCGTCCAATAAGAAAAGCAGCCTTAGCTTCTCATTTCTGGGTCAACGACCATCTTCAGTCCTTTACTTTGCAAGTTTACTGTAACAGATAGACTCCATAAAAATAGTTGAAGAGTCTGGCTTAAAACCCACTGAGCTCAGACAACCTTTATAAGATGCTGGAAGCAATATGAAGTACAGAGCTCTGAAGCACAATTCCTTTTTTTACCTCAATCTTTTGTGGAATCAAGCACGGGCTTGATATTTGAGGAAGTCCTAATTGTCCGAAAGAGTTAGACCCACAGGACAGAACTAGGCCAGACCCTGCAAAATGAAGTGTTAGAGGCCAATCAGTAAATCTGTGAGCAAACGCAAAGCACTGTAACATTCTAACAAGCAAAGTATCAGAGCCAAGTAGCTCAAAAAAGGACCTAACATGTCCCGTTCCAAGTCCCTGAGGCCATAGGCTTCTGGTCTTACACATCATGTTCAGTAAAGGTCTGAAGTTCCCTGGGATACAAGGAACATGCAGTAATTTAGTTTGCAAGGCAAGTAGCTTAAAACCTGTGAGTGCCTGTGCATCGCAGAAGCAGTAGCAATGTGGAACTTTCAGCATGTTCTCTACATCAACATATTTCTCCAGCTCTTACAGAGACAGATTTACCTACTAATATGATTGTAAAATCCCAGCCACAGGCAACTTGTTTTACACAAAAGCCGGACAGGGCAGTGCACAAAGTAAAATGCAGTACATCCTCTGTGTGATTCAATCCCAACTGTCCATCTTTGTTATGGCCACATACAAAGAGTTCTCCCGCACCTGGAAGAAAAAATAAAACAAACAAAAAAATCATGTTCCACTTCACAGACTTTTAAAAAGACAAGTGTACATGCCATGAGATCCTGTGACAAATAATGACATGTGTCATTTTAGGCACTGTAATCAAGCAAAAAGAAAGAGAAACAGTTATTTCTGATGCATCAGAAACATCTCTGAATAAGCACAGCTATGGAGAGTTGGGTTTGTCAAGGGAGACAATCCATATGGTAGATCTATGATGAAGTTTTTCACCCTGTTCACATCTGTCTGTATCCCTTCTTTCCCATAATTAGCTACAGCATACCACAGAACCTTTCAAAGACCAGATGTTATATTCTGCTCCTTACCTTAAAACTTCTCTTTGATTGAATAACCTCGCACTTGATTCCTCCCTCCTACCCCCCATCCTCTATACAGAAAAATTGGCTGCTTTGTATGAAAAGCTGTTATATGAAACAGGTTAAGAAACAGTCCTCACATAGCCATAAAGTAACCACAGAAGATAAGCAAAACAGGAATTTTCCCAGTTTCCCCAAAATATTGAGTTAATCGGCATGGCAGAAACCTGTTTTGCTACTAAGAACTTGCTCAGAAACAGAAGCCACAGATAGGTGGCAGCACCAAATCAACAGGGAAACATAGGAAAAAAAAAAGTGTTTAGAAGTCATACACTCCTTGCAAGTGCAATGTTTTTACCAGTGATAACCGCAGAATGTCCCCCTCCTCCAGTAATGCTTTTAATGTCTTGACATTTACAGGAAACATCTTTCAGTGACTGAGGTACCAACACATCCTCTTTATGACCAAGACCAAGTTGTCCATAGCTGTTTGCACCCTTCAAATACACAGAAAAATAACACATTTTTTTAAAAATTAACAAAAAGAGATACACTTCTGCTCCTAAGAGCAAACAAGCTTATCACAGACATGTCACAGGTTAACCTGCCAGTATTTGCTCCTGAAAATCCCCCAAAATGGCAATCTGCATTCTTACTGCTGTCACACAGGACCCCCAGAATTGCAGACTAGGGCTGTCCTAAATTTGCTGTCATTAAGGCTGCCCTTGCAACCCCAGTATTTTAAGAAACATACTGGAATATATCCTGGTAAGACTTTAACTGCAGGCTAACAGTTACTAAGGAGGAAAGCCTCATTATCAGGCTGATTACCACCTGTTTAATTTTAATGCTAATGATACCCACTCATCACTAAGATCTTATTCACATCAATGCTTTTTGGCAGTCCACCTCCAAAATGAGATTAGAAAGACATGCTACCTTATTCTGGAACCTAAACAAGTAAAGCAGAAACACTTATCCCTCATTAACTAAGTCTTTTAACTTAAAGTGGTCAAAATTTAAATATACCAATTATAATTATTATAAATTTATAAATACAAAATTATAGTCACTAAACCTATCATAGAAAGCAACCACTGACAACGTGGTAACATGTCAAGGAATTTCTTAGCGAATTTAAGCTCTATTAAGTGTCCAACAGATTGAACAGCAACCATCATCCACAAAGGTGGATTCAGTAACTTTCCTAGCCCACACATTGCAGTAATAGCAACACTTAACACCCACATTGCCAGCCGCTGGTGATCCCCAGGGGGGACCTTCCCTTCCTCACCTGTGCTCCCCCTGCCTATCTGCTCTCTACTTACCACCACCCACCCCCCCAATGCAGCACCTGGTGTATCTTAAAAGGATGCATCTAGCAATAAACATTTTGTGCCTACAGAAACAACGACATTTCAGATAAAAGCATCTGGCTGCTTGCCTCAGCCCATAGTTAACAGGTGGATGAGATGTCAGGACTCGAGTTCAACAGGCAGATCAAGTTGTTGTCTCACAGTCACTACTACTGGCAGACAGTTTTAGAGCGTGTTACTACTTAACAGACATTGTTCTTTTTCGACAGCTTGTCACAAGCTCTCATTTTAGCCTATAACTTGCAACGAATTTTCAAGTCTTCAAAAACAGGCAAGCTGAGATAAGGTGCAGAAAGAAAACAGGTGCCTGAGGAACTGCAAGCCACGCACCAGTGTCTATCCTAACGCTAATATACCTATCTTCATTTACCCTTCCAGGACTGATACGTTATTACCAAACAGGACTACCGCAGAGCAAAACGAGCTAACAAGGAAAAGAGATACCCATTTAATGGCTCTTAGATCCCCTTTGCTTATCAGGTAAAATCACGGTT
>NW_009213049.1:0-233 GCF_000690835.1 Fulmarus glacialis | reverse complement strand
AACCGGGTTCATAGAAAACACAAAAAAAAAAAAAAAAAAAAAAAAGTCATTTCTTTCGAGGAGCTCAGGATTTCACCCCAGGCCACGCACTTGAAGTGAAACGAGCCTCCACCCGTCGCCCACGCCGCGGTGGTGGCAGCGGGTCTCCACGCAGCAGGGGTGACACCTCCCTGGGCGCGGAGGTGAGCAACGCCCCAGCCCCACGGGACACGGCACAGCTCCGCGCCGGCAGG
>NW_009213048.1:0-29279 GCF_000690835.1 Fulmarus glacialis | reverse complement strand
GGCGTAGCTCCACCCTCCGCCCCCCCGGCTGCCGAGGAGAGATCAATGCGCTCTGCCGAGAAGCCCTGCTCGAAAGGGCCAGCATCCCCCCCATCGCCCGCATCCTCCGCCCTCCCCCCCGTACTCTCGCAGGGCTAAAATCGCAAGTTTGCATGCAAAAACCCACCCGGCCCCATTTCACCAGATGCACGTTCATTTCTATTCCTTCTCATTCTTCACAGAACATGTTATAATCTTTGATCATCATTTGTTTAAATTGTATAAGTAATCTGCCCAGTTTTAATAGGATTTTTCTATGAATCGGCAACAAACCATGAAATGTGATATTTTCACCATGACCGACCCAGGAAATTAGTCAACTTTGTCCTTGATTTACATGGGGCCCGGCCAACTTCTCGCACATCACAGTGGCAGGAGCTCACTGCCTGCTCCCTCTACAGTTCCATTCTTTCTGTATTTCCTTCCTCTTTCTAAGCAGAATTATATATACCACAGATGCCCAGACTTGCCATCCATAAACAGAGCCTGAATTCAGCAATGTCTCCGTGGCTGTTAAAGTAGCCCAAATTAATGAACAAGGCCCCAGAAAACGGAGATTGGAGAAAAGCACCAGAGATTGATTATTATTATTAAACACAGTACGTTTGGGAGATCTTGTTTTCAGCCTCTGTTTCTGATCCTTTTGAGGGCAATGGGACCATTTCTTCAAGTTTTACACAGCTAGTATAAGAACAGCAAGCTTCCTCAAAAGAAAGCTAAGATTCATACATATAATGCTTCATTGTAGGAGCTGCGGCTTACAGGAATAAACAATTGCTGTGGTACTCAGAATAAAATGGCCAGACTTAGAAATGTTGAGCCACTTCTGGGGCAGATATAAATATAGCTGTTTGAGCCAATTCTTGTGTCCATCCATCACCCAAATGTTTTGCTTTATTTTAAATAACGTCCAATTTATTTCCTAGCCTATATGAAAATCACTTTTATTTCATCGTAATTTCAGATTTTGGGCTTGTTTTTTCACCTTGTTGTTTGATGGTGTGTGTACCATGCAAGCTTTTGACAGAAAGTGAAGCTGCAAGGCAGTAATATGGCACCGAGACTGTGATGCAAAAACACCCAGCATGGTCCCTGCCTGGGTGACAAATTCCTCAGCTTGGGCACACGAGTTCAGTCCTCCCCATGAAGACTGGTTCCCAGTTCCCGTGCAATACTGCTGGAGACTACAGCTGTATGGAGAAAGGTGTTCTTCCAAATGCTCAAGGCTCATGAGCGACTTTCCAAAGAACGTGAAGACACTGGAAGGCAGCCTGGACAAACACAGCACAGCCTGCAGGAGCCTACTGCTAGCTATTTAAATGGGTGGGAGAAAGAAGAAAGCCGTCCTTCAACTACTCCCCGGGCAGCCACAAGACAGACAGCACATCTGTACTGAGAAAACACGTGGACACATTGCCACTTACGCTCAGTAGTTCTCGGCCTCTGTGATCCCACCCCAACAGGCACCCTGCGTGAACATGCAAAGGCTAAGAACATCCCCAGCTGCAACAGGTATTACAGAACATATCACAATTATATGCAAAGTTTACTTGCTTCTCCCCATATAAGCATGGTCCCTGTGTGTGTGTTAGCACACAGCGTTTGTTCTGGGTTCCCCAGTGCAGTGTCTAAGCCATCAGGGCAGCTGCACCTGTGGCCTGGTAGGTAGCTCACACAGCATTGGGGGTCCCAGGGTTCTGGGCCACGTGTTGTTCCCAAGCCACCTTCTGACTTCACATTGGCCATTTTCCCCCACTGCCTATTTTGGGTTAAAATCTCTTGCAGACAGGGGCTGTCTCTCATTGCACACACGTTTGTTACACAGCAGGGTCGGGACCAGCCATCAGCTGGCTCTTGGGGTGCTTCTCCTGTCTCTGAAGCAATACTGCTTTTTGGCTCACCCAGAAAAGCCACCACATTCCTCATCATTGAGCTAAACCAGCAGAGCTGCTGCCCCTTCCTTCCCATACTCGCCCTCAGCTCCTGGGGGCAGCCAGATTCTGTGCCCTGGAGGCATTTACACCCGACTTTCTAATCCAGGCCTCCCTGCCCCCACATCCCATGCGCTCCCCAGTACATCACCCCTCTCCACTCCCTGGCCTGTGAACAGCCCCTAAGGTTAGGTTTTATATTTCTTACCCGCTGGCCCCTCCACTCCCACCAAGTCAAACTTCAACCAAACAAAAAAGAAAACAGAGGGAGAGAAAGGAAGAAAGAAAGGCCCCAAGAGGCTCCCGGTCGTTCCAATCAGGTCACTGTTTCCATACCAATTAGGACAGATGCAAAGCACATTATTAAAAATAGGTCTGCAGACCCATCTATGTTGATTATTGTCCTCCGTTTCCGTCCCCAGCCAACTCCGTTAATTAATAAAGAAACTGCCAGGGAAGGAGGGGGAGAAAGGGTGGCAGGGATTCCCCTGACTGGAGCCTCCTGTTCAGAGAGTTCAAGAGAGAAATTGGACACTTGAGCCCCTCTGCCATTTTCCATTGTGTGTGTTTTTCCTAATGAACGGTTTAGTGATGCAGGGCTGGAAGTCAGCTTTACCCCACCCCCACTAACTACCATCCATCATTAAGTGACCCAGTAAGAGGCATTTAGTACTTAACCCTCTCTAGAAGAAGTCAGATTGTTGTGGGGCTTGCTTTTCCCTATCCAACCATCCCTTTACTCCTCATCAGTTTGTCTGCCTCTGAAACTATCTCAGCATTTTTCAGAGGGGATTGTTCTTCCTTAGAGGAGCCCTAGAAAAAGACAGCAGTAGCCACCCCATACAGAAAAGGAAGCACTCCTGTGGTGGAAAACCTGGGATGGGATCCTGGCTTTGTTGACATTGGTGGGGCCAGGATTTTGCTCTCAAAACTGTAAAACCATCTGCCCCTGAGAGGACAAAGAAGTTGATGGAGAGATGGCCCTGTAGTCCGTGCAAGGGATATTGCTGATCAATACACACATTGGTGATTTGCAAGAGGATAAAGAATACATAGTCAGTAAAAGTCAAGGAGGGCTGTGAGAAACATAAGTGATAGATAATACTTGCAACAGAGAGCACACTTGTCTCCTCCTAATTCTGCTAGCCCTGCAGGACTCTTCTCCAGCCAAAACTAATTTATCTTCATAACCCTTCCTCAAAATGCAGGACAGTGTTATTAGTCCCATTTTGACAGTGGGGAAACTGAGTCAAGGACAAACTAACCTGGCCAAATCATTAAATGAGTCAGACAGAGCTAAAAATGGAACTGCGCAGTCCAAGGTTTCTCAGGCAGTGCCTTTGCTTTAAAGCAAAAGTTACGGGGAGGCAAAGAGGTTAAATGAACCATTATCATAATTAGACTTGATGAAAGCAAATCTGGGGTTGGGCCCAAGATGGCAGATCACATTTACCTTGAATGAATGTATGCCAGTGCGTCTCCTAAAAATTCTCTATTAAAATGCCCTCGTGAGCTCTGAACCTGTGAGATAGAAGTCCCAGATACAATTTAGAGTGCAAAAGGCCCTGCATGATCTTGGTCACATCACTTGATCTCGACCTCTAAAGGCTCTCTCCATCTCTAAAACAAGGGCTGTCACACCCATTTGGACTGTAAGCTATTTTTGCAGGGTCTGTTTCTTAATAACACACATTTACAACACTCATTCATGTGATATTGGGAACTGCTGATACTTCTGGAATAAGAACAGACACAACTCGCAGCTATCTCTGCATCTCTGAGCTGACAGGCAGAACACATTCACAAGCACAAGCAGGAAGGAGAACTGTAAAGCATAAGCAAAACACCCACCTGCAGATGCCAGCATGGCTGTTCATCTGCAGACTGACTGCAATTTCCAATTAAATACCAAGCTACTTTCACACAGACTGTTCTTTCGTTAGACTGAAGGGTTTTGTTTTCCTTTTCCTGAGTCACTCTTTACTAGAGACTTTCCACATCACATGTTTTATTTTTCACAAGGGCTCTAATGCACCACATAATAAAAACTCATGTCATGAGTCCAGAAAATCCACTGCAGACTTCAAAAATACACAAAAAAGAGGTTTGGATAGAAAAGAGGTTTGGGGTTTTTTTCAGCCTAATCATTTTTATGACATCCCCTGCCTAGCAAATTGAATTGCTGGAAACATCAGATGATTGATTTAACACTGAGGTGCGATAACGTGCTTTCCTACATGACAGAACTGAGCTACTACTGTAGTATCAGGCCTACTATCATGGAGGAAGGAGACCACGAACAGAGAACCGCTTAGTCTGATATCCCCATTTCTGTAAGGATCACTAATAACTCAGGATGCCAATAATCAACAGCCAGCATGGATACATTTCAAGTTCACCTAAAAAAACATGTATGATAAGAAATAAGGTACTCCTAGAAATCCAAAGCATCACCAAGATGCCTATAGAGGGGAGAGAGGTTTGGGAACTGTATGCTGGAAGTGAAATCCACCTGTGTATGATGAGACACTTCTGTGTACGTAGATGATAAATTGCAGTCAGTCATCCAGTCACAGAAACAAAAGCTACAGCAGGTCTGCATGTGGCAAGAAGCAGTCTTTTGATCCTACTGTACTAGGAACATTGTATTTTCATCATTTTGGTTTCTGCAGAGTACAAAATACATGCGAGGCTGGGTACTACATCTTCAATAACTACACTGGAAATATGCCAGCTTGGCCTGCACACCTGTGACTGAACCAAGGATACCTAGAATTAGAAATATTCTGTATTCTTCATGGGTCAAATCCAGAGAGAAAAAAAATCTGTAATACACCGAGGGGCCACAGAAACATGGATTATTCTCCGTCCCACCTGAAACACATCCTAGGATTCAGCAAGTACCTTTCACTCCTCCAAACCTTTCAATCTGACCCACTCCCTCATCCATGGGTTGGTATATCATGCCAATGGAGAGCTCTTAGAACATCCTTTTCCTTTTTCTCCTTCCCGCAAGTAGAGCCCTTGTCCTCTGAGTGGGACTCACAGGTTAACCTTTCATTGGCTGTCCACAAGGTGCAGGACTGGCAGAACCATGGGAGAAACTCTTCTTCCTTGGGAAAACTTTGTCCTTCATGTCATTTTTCCTGGAGCTGAGGTCCAGAGTAGCCAAAATCTGACCCTTAAATGAGTCAATGGGACACCCCATCAGCTGGGGAAATGGCATCATCCCGCCTTACATTTATCTTGTGGAGCCAATTTCAGAGGCACTTTACTTCTGAAGCACTTTTAGGCCCTGGTACAATTTACGCAGGGCACACTCTGCTCTCCAGCTAAGCAAACACTGTTTTGTTTTCTTTAGCCCTTGAGAGCTCTTGCCTCCAGCGTCCCCCAAGGGGAAAAGAGCAGAGCCTCTTGTGTCGGTTGAGTGCTCACATGAGAGGCTGCTAAAGCAAGTGGTCCCTCTTGGCTCATGTACAGAGGAAACACAACCCATGATGCAGCACAAGATGCAGAGCTTATCCTGTATCTGGACCTGCTCACTGTCTGTTTGCTCCCCTCCTCCTTTACCAATTTGTGAGCAAGGCTCTGACCTGATTGGAACAAACCCTTCAGCAGATGTTTCCCTAACTTGGTGGCTCCTTGTTGGAGAGCCCTTAGATCAGGCTGAGAGCATCCAAGTGAGTCTAAAGCATGCAGGAGGGCCCTTCAACCACAGAGAGCCCAGCCATCGTCCAGCTGCTAAATAAATTTAAGCAGCGGTGACAGAAAACCAGCACTCCACAAAATTGTTATGGGATTTGCCAGAAAAACTTTATACCAGCAAGAGCAACATAGTGCTGAGGGGGGAAGAGACTATTAATAAAGGGCAAGGGAATGCCAGGGGTGAGCAATGGTACTACCGAGAGACAAGCCAGTGCTGAAGGGGCAAAAGTTGCCATGAGCAGAGATCTGATAATATTGAATTTGCCTCTTCTCTGTCAGCAATTTGTACATCAGCCACCAAAGAAATACTGATTATAGGAAATAGTGACAGAGAGCTAAAAAACAAATAAAACAAGCAAAGGCAACACAAGCAGAGACCATCCACCAGACTTCACCTGAGGTAGATCTGGTTAGTGCTGCATTCCTGAACCAGAGCAAGAAAAGCCAGAGCAGGAGAAAAGCCAAGCTGGAGAACTAGTCAGCATCTAATCCAATGAATGGCACCACAGCAACAAAAATAGACAGCTTCAGGCCCAACTCAAAATGCACGTGAACTGGTGTTCAGTGAGATACCAGTAGAACTGAACATGCCTTCATTCCCAAGATGCTCCTTGCTCAGCACATGGAAGAGGCAAGATGACCAAACCTAGAATCCACTATCTGCTACATAGTGTGTAAATAGCTAGCTATTCATCAGAGATTTCTCCTCCTCTGTGAGTTTGCCCTCCGTTTAGCCCAGCAACTTCTATAGCTTTTGGCCTACAACGCCAAGTCTACCGCTTTCTCGTCCAGAATATTTGATTATTTATAAAAAATGGAAGATCTTCACCAGAAGCAACTTAAGAAGCCTCACCATGGAAAAATTCAAACAACCTAGCATTTATGGCCTGCATCCAGTTTTGCGTCCTGTATTCATACAGGGAGAGCAGACCTGAACAAGAAGATATCCACAGCTATGAACCTCACGTAAAGACAGGTGTCTCTCTCCCCAGGCGAGAGGCAAGTGCCTAACTGCCAGATGACACATCCCACCCTGCTCCTCAGCACCTCTCACTCACTAGCTTACACAGCTCCCCATTCCCATGTACAGCCTCCTTACATCTACATGTGCCCATATTTAACTCAGATGTCTGAATTTCACTGCAAACAAGCTGCCTGGAAACCAAGCAGTGCAAGGTCTAAGCTCTTCTGTGGATTTTGCCCCTAAACCTTGTGTTTCGTTTCCCCATCTCTGAAATGGGAATAGCAGCAAATAAAGATGGTGAAGTGTTCAGGTACTGTTATAATGCAATGAAAGTCAGTAATTGAGCTACCAAGTTTAAGGAAGGGAAAATTAAAATCCCTATAAAAGCAGTTAGAGGAAAGATATTTCCTGATTCTTCAGCCACACCACGGCCTTTGCAGTTTACTGTCAAATCCCAATTATATCCTCTCCAGCACTGCCTCCGCCATATGCAAAGAACCACACAGTTCCTCACACTACTCTAGTGAAATTTCAATGATGGGAAAAAATAGATGGGAAGCCAGAGGTTTTATTGAATGAAATATGACGGCATTGACTCATGACTCATTTTAGTACTCCAGTCTATAGAAACCTCTAAAGGCAGCTGCTTTCCTAACATATTCATCTTTCCACAGAATCCAATGCTCTTAATGCCACCTATGCCCCCTGCACATGCTGTCCTGTGTGTCAAGAATATTCATCCCTTATTTCTCGATATAGTTTGCAAAATCCCATCCCTTTCTCTTTATAGTATATACAAGAAATGTATGAACAAAATTGACCTTGCAGTTATGTCCTGGATAGGATTTGACTTCAGAGCCCTGGATTCAGACACCCTGTGTAATAGCAGGCAGATGATCACGTTTCAAAGCTCATCAGAGTTAACAGACATCCTACTATTATTTTGGTGGTTTTTGAATGAGACTCTAAAGTGTTTTCTTCCACTCAATCTGAATTGTGTATTTACACTGTAAACTCCCCAAGACAGAGACTGTCTCTCATTTAACTGCCTTTTGGCACAACTGAAATTTAAGTGATGCTTAATGATTATGCCCTGGTCCTGCTGCAGCATACTGACTTGGGGATTGGGAAGGGACCAAAAGGGGGCCCATCATCTTCAGTACATTTCCTGCCTTGAGTTGTATAGCCTTATTTTTTTGTAACTGATTAAATACACCATAGAAGCAAGAGAGAGATAGAAGTCCAGTGCTCTAAGATCTTATTCCTGCACTCAGGCTATTAGATCCAACAACTCCCAAAAGAAATCTAGGCTTGACATTGCTGCTCAGAACTTCAGGAAAGACCTGGAAGTGTCTTATGTCAAAACCTGCAGGCCATAAGAATACAGTGGTCTTCGATTACTGTGGATTACAATGCTGATTCACTGCTCAAACCATAGTCCAGCCCTTGGAGGAAAACAGGTTTTGACCCTGTATGTGCATCTTTCCTCTTTGTTCTTGCCAAAAGCATGTGCCCTATCCAAGGAGAATTAGCTCCAGCACACATCACCACCACTGAGTTTACGTTAAAGCAAACATGACTTTTCCTTCCTCCCCCAGTGTTATACCTTTTCCTCCAGAATCTTCCCTGTGTTCCCACTCTCCTTCCCCCAATGACTCCCACAAACACAGCTCCTAAAGTCCTGCCAGAAGACATGAGGCTCAGCAAAGCATGGCCCACACAGCAAAGCCCCAGAATGACTCCTAGGCTTCATCCCACCATCACCTGCCCCTGTGGCCCTAGCAAAGCTGGTGACATAACAGCTGGAACATCCACCAAATCTTCACTAATTATCCCCACAGACTTCAATGTCTTCCAGAACCATTTGGAGGATCTTCCTAATTACTAGCCAGACAATGGAGAGTGGAGTCAGGTCCCTGGGATCCTCCAGCCTGCCAGTCCCAGCCATGCATGTTCCTATTTGGCCTCTGGGGCTGACTGCTCCATATGGAGACCTCCACCCCACACTCCCCCGCTTCCATCTCCACCCAGCTCCCTCCCTGCCCCCATCACTGCCACCCCCAGCATGTGGATTTTATGAATGAAACTTTCTGACAGTTATGGGGTTGGGAGAGGCCTATTCAGCAAGCCGGGGAATGTGTGAACATCAGGCTTCATTAGAGACTTCTCCCAGTCAGCTGATAGCTCATTAACTTAAAGTGGCCTCTTGTTTTAAAACCTCAGAGACCAGGAGGTGGGGTGTAGAGAAGGGGGGGGATGGTTCTCATTGTTCCTCTTGCCTCTCTCCCCCTCTGCCCCCTGTGCGATTAGGCGCCCTTGGAGGGGAGAGAGAGAGAGGCTAAAACAACTTTAATTAGTTATTTTCAAAGATTTTCTCCCCCTTTCTTCCTTTTTTTGTGTGTGTGAGGAGCAGGGGGGGTCTCTCAGCTGGGTTTTTCTGCATGGAGGAGCTCACGTCATTATGCTTAAATCCAGCTCCTCCATCCTTTGTCTCCTGGCCAACAATAGAAGAGGGTTTGTAAAAAGCTCCTTCCAAAACTCCTGGAGACTGTCTGAAAAGGAAGATGGGGTGAGGACTCCTCTCTTTCCTCCCTCGGGCACAAAAGTGACAGTCTGGTGCCTGTGCCAACTGCTTTCCTGTGTTAGAAGCTAGTACTGGGGTAAGTAGGGCAAACAGAGTGCCGATTCCTAAACTGCTGCTCTGTCAGATGGAAAGTGGAGCCCAGACTCACATCACAAAGTGTCTGGTAACTGTTCTCTGTATGGATTTAAGGTCAGGCTGGAGCTCTGGACATTGAGGACAGTCTTAGGACTTTATCCCAAGTCCTAATCCTCCTCTGTCCTTTAAAGAGATCATAAAATAAGAGCAGCAATAGGACAGATCCTCCTTCATGACCCAACTTCAGAAAAACCTGAAATAAACAACTAAATTACCATTATTGTCACTCATAGGGCTGTCTAAGGAAATTGGCAGAGACCAGCATATTTATTTCATGTAGGCAACCAAACTACAAACCACAGTGGCTTTCGGCAACTCAAGCTAGCTGGAGTTTAGCAGAATAGAGAAGGTGCCATCCCCTCAGCTGTGGTATAAGGAGCAACAACAACAACAACAAAAAAAAAAAGAAAAGCATGTTTGTTCCTTGTTAGTACCAAAGCCCAGAACAGTACCCTAGAGCAGCAGTTGTTACAGTGCCAACCTCCAGCTTCTCTTATAGCTCTTCTTTCAGTACTGCAAAGAACATTTATTTTAATAAATTCTCTTCAGGCCCATCCACAAAAGAGATGTGCCTCTGAAGAAGGTATCAGTTGAAGTTTCAGTGAGTAGATGAGTTCATGTGTGAGGCAAAAAAATCAACCATGAATTGTGATCTAACCAGGACAGTTATACACTCTGTAAAACACATTTAACAACACCTCCTTTGCCTGTTTAAATTAGGAGTTCCCAAGAATTTGGACTAATATTCTGATCGCTCTCAAACTCTATTCTTACATTCCAGCACAGACACAAGAACTGATGAGTTAGTGAACGTTGCAGTTGAAGGGGATACCAAGGAGTAGGTACAGATTGCCTATCATGGCTTCATGAATCAAGAGTTTGGACTATTTGCTTTTCAAGGTAAAGATTTCTACTGCAGTTTTAAGCACTCACTACCCCATTTGGTCAGCTTTCTTATATGAAACTAAACAGCTTTTGCAAGTTATTAGAAACAAGGACCACCACTCCCTTGCACCTACTGCAAAAAACAGAGCATACACGTGTTCCCTTTCAAGCCAATGGCATTCACCTATTACTTTTCTGGGGAAACAGAGGGTAGGATTTTGCCCCCATTTAAACACCTACAGGCCAAGCAGAGTGGTTTGGAGTCATTTGTGCTGTGATCCTGTCAATTCTGATGAGCAGAGTAAGACTGGCTGGCTCACTGCTTCATAGTCCTCTGAAGAGCTGTGCTGTGTACAGCAGTGCTGCTAAAGCAGTGAGCTGGTGTCTCCAATTGGTGGTAGGAGGCACCAAGCTGCAGGACTTAGAGACTTTCCACTAAAACTGTAAACTAGAGGTTCTTGCAACATTTTTATTGCAAGACTTTACAAGACTGTTCTTTTTGGCAAGGGTTGTAAGAATAATGACTCCTTCCCTCTGTTGTATCCCTTCTCTTCTATTTTTCCTGTCCTAATTTGCCCCCCATGGTTTGTGGGGATTTTTTAAGTTAAACATCTCCAACATCCCATCTTAGAAGTGACTGTATTTCGGAAGTAGTAAACATGATTCTTACGTACTAATTAGAGGCGGAATCATGTTCTATCATCGGTTGTCTAATGAGCCTGGCATCTTTGAATTAAATAAACTCTGCAAGTATTACTTTTTATTGTGCTTTCATTAAAGCAAAGAAGTTTCTTCCCATGCTGACTGCAAGGATTTTAAAACATAGATTCATTTGTGTTTGTAGGAATTTCTAATTCTCTGCCCTATGCATCAAAAAAATGTACTACATTTTGTGATAAGTCACATCAATTTTCACTTGCCATGAACTGGTAGGCCCAAATGTTTCCAGGCAAGGCCACTCCCCAGATTTTGTTCCACCATTGTTGAATTTAAAGCAACAAAGCCTTCAGCTCTTTGCTGCAGTTACTACCAGAAACAGCTGTAATCATCAAAATACTGGTTTTTTCTCCCCAGGAAAGCTTAAGGATTACTCACAGGACACTTATCAGTAGAATGACATAAAATTTATAATAAAGAGGAAAGCAAAGATAGTAGTACCATAAAGGTAGACAGAAAGGAGAGAGCGCTACAATACTACGTTTTGTTTATCCCTCAGCGATATAGAAGCATACCAACATCACAGCACACCCAGTACTAAGCATATGCGGTTATAAGGTAAGCTAAAGAGATGTTTGAATATGGGTGGGTTTCCAGCCCTTGGATCTAACCCCAGAAGCCCATGCAGCCTGCACAAAAAAGCCTAACAGAGACAAGAGCAGCTCATCAACCCAGGCTGTGGCTCACTGACTAGAAAGGGACACTGTGCTGGGCAAGTCTACGTTACACAAGACAGAAAAGAATGCGAGAAGGAATTGTCTTCCTCATTTTACATCTGGGTAATGCAAAGACAGAATATGTCTTCTCACAATCAAAACGCACATTTGTAACAGAACCAGACACAAAAGCTACATTGCCTGACTACCGCCCAACATACTTCGTTTTAAAAAAATAAAAATCTTTTAATAAAGAAAACAGGACAAGGTAGAAAAAAGCCTGGTTTTTATTTCAACTTACATTTTTCAACCTACAAACTTTATCTACTCTGTATCTTTAGAGCATCATGACTGCAACAAAATACTGTTTCACTGAAAAACTGCATTCACCACCTCTTTTGGAACATTTTCCATGGCAAAATGGAAGCTGGGCAGAATCTGCAAAGCAGTATGACAGCTCCTATGAGGCTAGCAGTTAGAAAAGACTGAGCAAAAGATGGGTCAGGGCACACCAACCAGTGGGCAGCAGCAGTTTTGTGCATAGCAGTGGCATTCAAATAGGAACGGTCAGAAGACATACAGCACTGACATTTTAAAATTCTTTCCCAGCATGAAGGCTGCATCATGACATGATCCAAATTTAACCTCGATAGGCTCTATGCTGCCACAGCTGGGATGCTCCCAGTACCCAAGGTAGCTAATGCAGGCTTTGCTGAATTGATTTATTTCTTGGCACCAGTCAGAAGCCCAAAGCACCTTTTACTTCTCAGTCTAATGCACAATTCCTGCCATATGGAGGCATAGGTTATCATATTACTGTAGTATTGAGAGACTTTAGCCAAGATGAGGACCATGTCCCTTGCTGGATGCACACATAGGAAGAAACACTTCTTACTCAAGAAGTTTGTGATATGGGTGGTCTAAACAGGAAAAGTCTAGACAAACAAAGCAATGAAATGACTTGCAGAGGTCACTGGACAATGTTATATCTAGGATAGGGCTTAGCTGCCTGGTGCTTCTGCTTCTATATTAAGGTGCCCCCTGGAATGGAGCAGCTTGGTGCACACAAACTACTCACTCCCTTGAAGATCTTTTTCCTAGTAGATCCTAGTAATGGATCTGCTACAGGATGGTGTTGCACAATCATTCCCTCCATGCAGGTGGCACAGACTCCAGGATTAGCACATGATAACCACTGCAGCATCACAGGCTGTTTATTATTGCTGTGCTATGCCAGATAAGAAATTCACTTACGTACTGGTAGCTTCCTTAAGGCATGCTCAGTAAAAGATGCTAAAAATCTCCTACCAGCATCTCCCAGGGCACTAGACTTCTCTTCACCATGAGCACTTTATTTTTCTTCCCCCAAGCACTTTTCCATTTCAAATCCCAGTCACAGGATATGAAGAAGGGAAGGCAAACTTAACAGCTGAACGAAAATGAGCATTCTTGTATCAGCTGTTAAGTGCCCTGACACTTGCTAAGGCTACAAGTATTTGATTTCAGTTCTCTGCTTTCACTGGGGCTCTGAAAGTGCCCCAGCAGGTACTGGTCTTAGGTTTACAGATACTGTCCCACTCATCTAACTAGGAATTTTGGGGCACTGAGTATCCCACCTGCCTTTTTTCTTTTATACCAAGATGTAACACATTCTTCTCTTTTTCCCCTCCCCTCTCATTCAGTGATGCTCAAAAAACAAGCCTGATACCAATCCTTCTATATCAGACAGTGCAATGCATTCATCTTCCCTGAACATGAAAAAGTATGTCTCATCCCAAAACTGGCTGGAGGAGGAAGATGCTCTGTTCAGTGGAGCATCTCCTGGCTGGTGGGAAATGACATGCATTCTCTGTACCCCAAACTACATGAGGATGAACTTTTGACTTCAACCCCTGCCAGGACTGAAGAACTTGAAACTTCTTTGTCTTCTCTCCTTGTAAAACAATCCCTTTTTACTGTGATGCCTATGTGAAGGTGGCAACTAAGGCTCAGCCTTCTGTCATGGCCCATATCATTCCAGATTTAGCCTGACATCATCAAAGCTCACACTGAACTGCCAACTTCTCTCCTCGTTTTCATCAATTTGATGCTTTTTTTCTAAACATATCCATATGTCACAACTTTGACGGCATGCCTTTCCTAGCTGTCTTTTCCTCCTCCACTGTCACTATTTCATTTATGTATACAAAGATTCCTAGATCAAATACAGATCACTCAACATCCTGACATTCTCAAGAGCTGGCTATGAACTCTGATTATCACGGAAAATTTCTCCTAAAACAAGTATCAACCAGAGTCTATTTTCTCTTCTCAGTGAGACCTCAGCCAGTGTAATCCTGACATGTGGAACTTCCACACGCTCAGCCACTGGACAATACTATGGCATAAGGAGACAGTGAGTCATCGCTCAGAGCCACGAGTTTCTGCCGGTGTGCTGCACTGGCAGGAAAGTTGAAGTCATAGCTAAGAGAATAGTACATTACCGAAAACGATACTCAGTTGTGACAGAAGGCAATGGTGAAGCATTACAAAACCCGGCATACTAGTAAAATGCAAAGCAATGATTTGTCCTTACTCCCCAAAAGTGATTTAGGGGAGCTCAGAACATTTCAGAGGACAGGGCTTCCCAACAGCACAGCCCTTCAAGTACAGAACTGGTGGCAACTGCACAATCAATAAACAACAGTGGTTGGATAATGAAACACTTGCCTGTATGCCGTCAGCTAATTTCAAGGTAGAGTGGAATGCTTTTTATTTTAGCCCAGTTCAGGCAGGTTCTCACAACATTTGGTTAGTTATGAAATTCTACTAGGCAAGAGGAAAAAATACTAGTAATAAGTCTGTCACCAAAAACAGCATAAGAAAAAGAAGGCTGCCATGAGGGAGCACTGAAAGAAGGCACTAGTACGGCAACTAGGGAAAGGGTAGGGAGAGGATTCTTGCAGAAATATCATTATGAGGGATCAGGAAGAAAAGGCCATCTACTTGGTGCCTGTTCTGAAGGATGCAATGTCATCAAGGAAGAAAGCAGAGAAGGAAAGAAAGAAATAAATCAATATGAAGTTCTTTCAGGAATGCAATGAACAGAGGGGGTGCCTCTGTTTGGCAGCCCCAGGACACTTGCAGCCCTGGCTCGGATTGTGTGGATATGTTTTTGACTTGTCCCGGTCAGCAGATTAATGGCATTAACGAAGTTTCCATTAGCATCGGAGATTGGGGAGGAGGGTGAAGAGACAGAGGCGTCCAAGCGGAAAGCCACATGACTGCAGAATTGATAAGGCTAAAGATGAAACGGAGCTTCATTGGCAGAAGAGAGGCCAGGAAATGCCACTACAAATTAGCCCCAGGCCTCATTTCTTTTCCCTTCATTATCCAAACCCCTTCAGGAGAAGAATGGAGGAGGTTATGACCCTCTCCCAACACACACATACACAGATATTGAGTGAGCCTCTCTCAATGAACATAGACGTGGGTATATCTGTGTGTGTCTAAGGGTCTGTGTGTGTGGTATATTTGTGTCTAAGCAAATCTGTATTAATATATCAAGTTAAAAAAAGTATCTGTATTTACATCAATATATATCTACATATCTGTATGCATAAGGGCATGTGTTCTCATATCTACAATCTTTGCAGCTAAACCATGTAATTTTTTTTCATATTAGTGAGCTTTTACTGAAAGCAATGCCATTGAAAGCAAAGACGTTGCACAATTCAGTGAAAGTTCCAGCACCTGAATATGCTGTTATGTGCCCACAGTAACTTCTATATGACTTACAGAGTTATTGAGCGTATGTAAGTTTCTACATATATGTTTTCCTGCAGACTTATCCTTGTACCTGCTTCTGAAGGTCTATCTATGTACAGGGCGTTCTCTATGTACAGGGTGCACCTACAGTCTTCGACGTGTATTCTTCCTCTTCTGTGTGTGTATCCTCTGTGTATTCCACCAATTAAGCGGTTGCTTGTCTCTGTGTCCCAGCTGTGTCTTTTCTGTGCATGAGTGCCTTTTTTAGAAGTCTGCATACCCCAAATAAGTTCTGGTCTGCATACATGCTCCTGTGTGTCTTTCTGTTTATGTATCTTTGAACATATGTGTATGGGAATACATGTGTCTGTATTTGTGAACATCTTTCTGTAAATTACATGTAAACTATTCTTCTAAAACGGTGGACAGGTTTTGCTGCCTGTCCCTGCGCATATCATTCTTGAATATACATAAAAAATTCTGTTTGTTGCTATTGACTACTTATTGCACCTGAAAATTAATGAATACAGGTAAATACAACAGTGAATACTGAGAAGTATTTGTCATAAGAAACACAAAAATTCCATTAGACGGGTATGAGAACTAGCTAAGGAGAACGGAGCAGAAGGCGAGATACGTTTTAACTAGTCATTCATATCCAGCAAATTTAGGGAGAGGAAGATGATTTCCTGCATAGATTAAAGAATAACATTTCTCCAAGTCTAATAACATCTATGTGTTGTTAGTAAGAAAGGTAGGTTCTCTTCAAAGAGACTGTTAGCCATCGGCTACTAACATGAGAGGCAGCTTCGCCTAGGGGTAAACAAGAAAACAACCTCCTCCTACGTTTGGAAAACAAAAAGAGGAGAGGAAAAAAGCCGGGGAAGGATGTGTAAATGGAGCTTTGTGCGATGGTGCTGTTATGTGAGCTGTATGTGACAATAGCCCTGAAACCCTATGCGAGCAAACTCATAAAAGAGGTCACTGTCTCTTTAATTAAAGCTCCCTGGTTTGAGGTTAAAAACAAACCCAGTGTTTTATGACCAGGTGTGCGTGTGAAAGAGATGGGAACCCGATCCCCAGCCCAGTGACACAGCAGCAGAGAGGAGATAAGGGAGGAAAGCTTTTTATTAAGGTGTCGCTTGAATGCTGCACCAGGCAAGGCAAACGCTGGAGAGGCAGAACACACAAGCCCCCGGGGACCAAGGCCGCAACAGGGCAGCACCAGGCAAGGGGAACGCTGGAGAGGCAGGGCAAGCCCCCAGGACCAAGCCTTCCGAACCATCAGGAACTGGAGAGGGGGATCTAGGAGTGTCAGCTGAGGCGGGAACAGGAAAAGCACCAAGAAGGTACGGGGAAAATAGCAACCGTTACCAATCTCTAAGACCTACAGAGGCAAAGACAACTGTGATCGTGTGGTATCTCTTGGTTGGCAAATTACAGGGGAGCAAAGGCAACTACAGAGCCCTTGTTGGTAGGGCATGAGAGGGGCCAACCCTTCGTAAAGCAGTCTGCAGGCAAAAGCCTCATATTGTTTGTGGAAACAATAGGGACTAAACTGATCCTAGCATCTAATAAAATGCCAAACCAAGATAAGAAGCAGAGAGGTTGCACTCTCTTCCTGAGCCTTTCCTGTCAGTGATGTATATATTGCGCAAGACATTCATGCCCATGACACCATTACTGACAGCAAATTACACTTGGAAACTGGGACTTCCATTTGCTGTAAATCTAATCTTTAGATCTCACTTCTAAAGTACCTGTCACTGTAATACTGAACTCTAATGAAGTGCCTATATCCCATGGGTCCATTTGGTTACAGGTCCTTTCTTTACAGAGCCTCCATCTGTCAGTCCCTATCCCTAAAACTTATCAACAAGGAAAACATCAGTCAGTTCTCTTTTATACTGGCACCGAGAGCTACAAATGCCCAACCTGAAACAGGAGACAATCCAGAACCAAGTCCCTGGCTTACAGGCCACAAGCTCTCCTGGGTAGAAATGTAACACAAGCCCTATATACCACTGTTTCTGGGCACTTGAAACCATGTGTTCTGAGACACAAAATCTGAATTCCAACTTCAGCATTGCCATGATTATCCCGTAAGTTGAAGTGACACAGCTATGAGATCCTCAGATGACAGATTTGCTACCGTAATTACTGAAAGAAAGCTGAAATGTAACTTGCAACAAAAAACCTTGTGAACCTCTACGTAAATAACAGCAACAAAACATGTTCTTGAAGTGCTGTGTTATGAACAAATGAAAGGTTAACTTGGTATTTTCTCTATTCAAATGTATGTGATTTTCTCTAAAATTGTTTTAATTTGTATTTTTCTTTAAGCAAATACATAAATTTTTAGTAGATACAACCAGAAGACAGTAGAAGGTCAGCACATCGTTTACTGCCTTCAGTGAAAATACCAGAAACCTACAGATGGGAAAAGCAACATAAGAAATGTAGAAGAACAAAAAGGATAGAGGAGAGAGCTGACTACAATCACAGAGTGATATTTTATTCACATTTATCAGTCTCCTGCTGTGGATTTTAAGTTTACTTCCAGATGAGATTAAATATCCTATCTCCAAGCTATAGGCAGGGAAATTAAGGCACAGAGAAGAAGTTTGACTGCCACAGAATTAGGAACAGAACCAAAGTCTCAGCCTTGTTCAAGAAAAAGAATGATTAATCACTGGAGCAAGCTTCCAACAGCGCTTCCTCCATGTCTTGAGACTTTTCAGTGCAGAAAGATGCATTTTTTCAAAACATATGAGTTACTAGGTTTGATCCTGAATAACTGAGTGAAATTCTACAGCCTGTGGTATGCAGCAGGCCACAGTATACAAACTAGTAGTCCTTCTGAGCTTGAAAACTATGAAAACTGAAGAATAAATTCATCCCTGGTGTAAATCCACTGGAATCAACTGAATTTTACCAGGAATGGATTTAAACCAGTTATGGTAACCTGTTTGCTAATAGAAGACAGACAAGACCCTGAGCTACAATTCTATCATTTTTGTTCCTTTGTAATGCACACAATTCTCCCATACAATGCTCCCACGGTCATGACTGCCCCTCTTCTTTTTACACCTCCTGTTAAGTCTGACTTCTAATTTCTAAAGTAGTGGGGCAAATTCATTGGTGGTGTAACTCTTTTACTATCAGCAAAGTTAGACTACAACTGAGTTTACCCCTTTACAGTTTCACAATCCGTCTTTATTCAACAGTCTGCACTAATTGTCCAAGCTGACATGTATTCTGTATATGAAACAGTTCAGAAATAAAACATAGACGATGTAGAACAAAGAAATTTTTGTCTAAGGTGGAATGACTGAGCAAGAACTTAAAATGCAGATTTACATTATTGTCTTTGTGCCTCAGTACTTCACCTGCAGAACTGGAATAACAACGCTGCCCTCACTTACCAAGGCCCTAAAAACCAGAAAAGTTTCTTGAGATATTTAGATATAGTCTTGTTTATGTATTCTTTGCTTAAGGCTCCAAGAAGGAAAGAATTAAAAGTATCCATATGAGACCGTGCAATATAAATTCAATTCCAAACTCAGCTACAGTTGTCTGACCATAAACAAACCATTTGCTGTGTTCCTCGATATCCGTTACTTCTGTTCTTCTATCTGCCCTACCCAAACATTTTCAAGTCTTATGAAGATCTTGTCATATGTTTCTCAAATCCAACACTCTGTGCTTGTATGGGTCGTTCTAGATGCTACCGTGAAGTAAATAAGAGTAATACTAACATTTAGAAAGGCATACATACACAGCTTTCTGACCCGGAAAGAGCTATAACCTGGTACAGTCGAGTGGGGGGCGGGGGGAGGAAAGAGAGCAGAAACTGTGGTAAACATAATATGAAAAAAAAGAGGAAGAGAATAAAGAACAGGCTGAATGTGAATATCATATAAGAGCAAAAAAGCTTAGGCCTCCTACAAAATACCCTTAATTAAGAAGAGCTCTTGGATAACTCCAGTTTGAGAATTACCTTCATAAAAAGATTCCCCTCTCTTTTTATTGCAGACTCTGTTCACATCTGTGCACTGTGGGGTAAATTGGTTCAGAATTTTTCTTCTAGTAGTACTTCCATATAGTTCACCAAGCAAATTGTGGAAATGCTAAGACAAAACAGCAGTGAAACATCCTTCTAAGGGAGGAGGGTGAGATAATGAAAGAAAAAGATATTAGAGGAGAGCCTTGCAGATAAAAAGTGATATATACCTGTATGGATGTGTTTTGCTATTTTTCCTATCCTGTTTTATAGGGCTGAAAGAGATCAAGACAAGAGGAGGAGAAAGTAGAAACTACGTAAGAAAATAACAATTTTTTTACACACAATTATATAAAAGTAAAGCTCTGCTAGTTGGGACTGCACACCAAGGGAGATTCAGTGGAAGAATACCTCCAGGAAACTCCACGTACTCTGTAGAGGAGAGCTAGAATGCAAGATTGGCTGCATTTACTCTGAGCAAGAGGTCCTTGCTGCAATGCCTCCCAGGCTCCCCATCCTGCTGTCAGCCAGCTCAGGGACCAGGCTAGCGTGTCCCACAGCTCCCTCCCTATGGGTGTGCCTACCTGCCTCCGCAGAGGAACTAGGGGGAACTGGTGTATAAACCGGTGTATGCTCAGGCCTCACCCCTCCCTTCCCATATGGGAGAAAGACACAGACACACTTGGACTCTGAAGCATTTCTGGGTTCTCCAGCTTGCACATATCCATAGCAACCAAAACTGAGATGCAACAGAGAGTGGTGCAGAGACAGTTGTGGGAGAGGCCACGAAAGAAACCAACTTCTTCTTAAATGCCTCACGAAAAAGACCAAAATAGCAGCATCACTTCGCTCCTAGAAAGGAAAGCGCGTGTTAACTTCAGCCATTGACTATCAGTTCCATACCCACGAAGTTCCCCTCTTTGCTGTTTTTCACGACAAAAGAAAATTAATATAGTCCCCACAGACTCTTCTTCTAAAAGCCTGACATACCATCTCTTTCTTCCACAAACCTTTTACCCTAGAAATGGGATTACAAAAGTTCCCCTCTACATTTTGTCCAAGAAAGTGAAATAAGACTAAAGAAAAAGCAGGGGAAGCACTGTGAAATGATAGGCACTCACCTACTCCTTGCTACAGCTCGTGCACAACACAGATATCCTGAAACTCTTCAGAGCTAAAGACCTGGAGAAGTCACTGTAGAGATGATCCTCTACTGCTTCCCTGCAAGGGAAAGAATGGCTGATCTAATATCCCCTTTTACATCTCTCATTCCCCACTCCTTGCCTCATCCCATTTTTCCTCTGTTCTTTAGATTTATTTCACAAACTGTATGAAACAGTGAGGCAACCACAGATAGAATTTAAAGGTAACATTGCCTAAGATGTCAAGAGAGCCAGGCTTGCACTCCCAGTGTCTACCACTGGCTTTTTGACAGGACTTCGAACAACAGAGTAGAGGCCAACAGTTCTTACTCATGCTAGTACAAGTCCTAACAAGCCAGTTCTCTTTGTAACCCAGTTCCTCTTCCTCTGTGCCTACTTCTTTTTCTGCTGCTATTCTCCCCCCTGGCTTTTGCACATTCCTCCCCATGTCTTCCCTCCACTTCTGTTTCCCCTCTCCCCCATTTCCATTCCAAAAGTTCTCAGTTAAAAGCATTGCCTGAAGCAAGATCACATCTCCAATAAGAGAGGCAACTTCATTACAGTTTAACATAAAAAGATCAGCTGATATTGATCCATAATTTGGACAAGTGCCATGCTATTGACAGGAAGACAAAATAAGTTAGAATGGCCATGTTTCAAAAATTCTGTATGTACACTCAATCACTAGAACAGAAATTGCAGCCGGGTATATAATAACACAGCCGTGTTCTCCATTTCCCCTGTAGATCAATGCTAATATGAGGAGGGCCACAGAAGATGGATGTTGCCGACAGAAAACCTTGAAATTCCAGGTTAGGACTTGGGTGGCTTCATGGATAAAAGAGTGTGAGTGCAATGGCAGTGTAATTTAAATATGAAAGACCAAACTCCCTCCTTAATACCTGAGAATGCTCTACTTCAAAGACTTCTGCATTTAAATTCAAGTTAGGGAAAACAGAAACTGACCCAACATCCTGCATTAGATAAGTACACAGGCTTTAGTTCACACACCTAGGGGACCCCAGATGGATTACTTAGTTAGTAATCCATCTGGGATTAGACAACTATAGGACAACACACCTTCACATACTCGTAGATACACAGAAAAATACATATGAGCTTTCTATACATTACTGAACAATCACTCTGCTAGAAGGTAATTTTTCCAGAAGGTATGCGGTGGCAGGAGAGACAGAATATTTCTTTCTGTTACTTTTTACTAGAAACCACTTTGCCAGGCTACTGAAGTGCCACGAAACTTCTAGCCCGTCTGGCTATGTTTCACTGGTAAGGTTTATGACCCCCACGTAACAGATGTTTAAACTGGTCAGCAAGGAGCAAATACAGGAACTTCAGCACCAAAAATACAATGCTTTACCGTCTGAGCTAACTCAAACAGTTTATTCTTTGTACAGACCAATTGGCACAGAGAATTAAACAACCAGACAAGGCATTATACTAACATTTGGCCAAGAGCAATTATTTTTGAGTACTTAACTCTGTTAAGGTCAAATTCACCACCACCACCACCTCTACCACAACAAGGTTGGATCCAATCACAGTTGGATGAGCTCTCACAGTTGCTCTTCCAATCACATGGAAGAGCTGCACAAGACTACAGGCCACCAAAGCAATGTTAGTGTCCCCAGGAAGTTAGCACTCCAAAAAAATCAGCTGTGAGACAGGTACCTCTACCATTCCTGCCTAAAAAGCTCCTGTAGCTAATAGCAGCGAAGATCTTATTTTCTCTATAAGCCTGCTATTTGAGACCAACATAACTCACTTTGCAATGCATTGCACACTATTCCTGATTATGTAGGAATACCAACTAATTGAAGAGAAATAATACGCATCAATGACTTGGATTTTTACCAGGATTTATCCCTTCCTGTTTCCTCCAGATTTACACGTATTTATCTTCAAGGCTGAGGAGTACAAGCCACACAGTTAACTCAAAACTCTGATGTTACATTGGTAAATCCCTCCATATAAAAGGAGATATATATCTCTATCTTTCTCTGCTTTCACTACCCTATTCAGGAAGCTTCTTCATTACTTTGAAGCAACACGTTCATGTTGCTAACATTACATTGTATGAACAGAGAGTATTTTTTAAAAGATGTATAGTGTGGGTCATTCAAGAAAGTGTTCGCTTTCAAATTGTTCAGTAAAGCAGACTCACTTCCCAGAAAAGACACTGCCCCATCAAAACTTCAGTTCAGATTTCAGCCTTCATCTGAATCCAAACTCCACAACTGGCCTTTATCTTGTCAGCAAGCCAAACCTTTCTTTAGATACTCCTGCATTTTCTGAGCTGCACAAAACCCATGCTGAGGTTTGTGACTCATGCCCATTATTAGTTTAGTCAGATTATAGACAGGTTTGATGCCTGGTTCTCAGTACAATGCTGCAATGTTTAGGACATGTATGGGAACGGCGAAGGAGGGGATTGTTAACTGCATTTCTGTTGATCGCAGACTTTTATAGATCTACCTGCAGAGGGACTGTACCCGCAGAAATGCTCTAAGAGCCACAGATCTTCAGATCATCCTTAAACTCTCATGAATTCCCATCCAGTGAGCTACAGCTGCCCTTTCACCTTGCTCTTCCTCCTTCCTTCTGAGCCCATCTGGCTAATAGGTCAGAATTGAGGACACCTGTGCACAAAGCCATTGAAGCTGGGAGGTTATTTGCTAACTCGGGAGGTTTAGTTCCCATCTGAAGCACCTGCTGCTGGCCCTGACTCACACGGGGGCTGAATCCACTACCGGTGGCCCCTGATTCACCTTTTCGCTATGTGTGCTGTTAGCGTCACTGGCGGGGTATGCAAGGAGCACGGCCCGTCTCCCTCCTAGACAGGGCGCTCCGGGAGCCGGCGCTCCTCGCCTTCTCCTCCGGGGTGCCGCGGAGCCGCAAGGCTCCTCCCGCGGCCTCAGGGTGGCATCTAGCGCCCGGCTGCGGCGCTGCTCCTCACCCGCACCCCCGGCAGCTCCGCTCCGCTCCTCTCCTCTCTCCTCTCCCAGGGTTCTCGCAGAGGTGAGTCCACCTGCTGCCCAAAAACCAGGGTCAGGGACCGGCTCTCGGACAACAAGCAAAATAACGGGGCTACCTCATGGAAATGAGGGCGCTTCTCTCAAACTGCAGGATTAACTGATTCCACGGGAAGCAATCAGCAGTACAGTAGAATGAAAAAGGGCGTAAACTTCTCCTCCTGGTTAACCAGACCATGCTGTATGAAGAGGATAATTTCTATACAGCCCAACCTAGAAGATGGCAAGTTCTATTTAACAACATTCACCCTCCACCGTACACTTGTCACAGCGGTTTTACTAATGTGTACCTGTGGAAATTTGATTGAAATTACTAAGCATTTGTTCGAAGGCCCTGCCTGTTCTCAGATAACTGCAACTTTTGTTCACTGCTGCTCAGAACAAATTTGTCTCCTAACCCTAATTTTTCAAACTCATTTTCCCTCTTCTTCTATGTGCCAGTCAAATCTAAAAAGCAGAACCCTCCAAGAGCAGGGCATCAAAAGAAGACAAGGAAGCGAATGCACATCCAGGGAATATTTTCTAGATATCAGAAGTAACAGCCATCAGAATCCAAAAGACACAAATTGCCTGGAGCTCTTGAGGGAACTCCTGAAGGCAGCATCCTTTTTTTTTCATTACTTTTTTTTTTTATTACATGATTTACTCAAGTATAATTTTATGGTGTATAATTTCATCAGAATGCTCTGCAGGCAGGTACATTATCACAGCTGAGTATGTTTCCTCTTTTCAGTCTGCCTGAGATGAAGTGGTTGGATATGTTAAAGAAAAGCTACATAATTATATAAGAAGTGTGTAGCTTTTTAATACACTTTTCAGTAGCAGATCTCAAAGTGTTTTAAGAAAAAAAGGTCAAATGTTGCTTGCCTTACTTTGTCCATCTGTGAAATGAGGATAATACCTAAAGACAGAGGGAGGTGAGGATCAGAACCCGAGTGTCCCGAGCTCTTTCCAGTACAGAAATAGTTAGATTTTGCCCATTACAGCCGAACAAAAGAAATTAGAGATAGCAGTAAGACAGAGTGCTTAAATCATGTTCTGATCCTCTCCATATTTTAGTTCTGCCAACTGCAAAAGTCAGGCATTTATTATGTAAATTCAGATACATGTTCAAATATAGTTAGGTATGTAGCACAATTGTCTAGTTCTTAAAATTCCTCTCAATTAAGGAAAGCCTTCACACTTGAATTCTGGCTGAGTTAGCTGCTACAAAAAATAGAAGACAAAAATGACTTTCACATATGAATGCCACAGAAGAACAGATCCTGTCAATATTTTATCTATAATACACGTGACAAACTAACAAGCTTCCAATAAATTAAATTTAAAACAGTTGGGCCTTGGCCTGGCAAACTGTCCAATATCTACGTTGGCACATGGCTGAGAAGAAGTATTCTAGGGTCAGAAAGTTCTTCCTGGCAGTAGGACCTGCATTTACAGGTAGAATGCAAGAAATCACAACAGTATTGATGCTGCAAATGTCTTTTTGCTATAACTACCACTAACTTTAGAATTACTTTCTCCACTGGCTTAAGTACATCACCATCCTATATAACAGCATTGAGGGCCTTTTGCAGAACAAAAGCCTCTTAGGACTCTTCAGTATCATTTTCTTACTGCTCCTTTACAGTTGGCCAAATCGAAGGAGCAGCTCGAGACACCTTGGCCCGTTATAGGCTAGCTTTGCTCAACATGTTGTAATCAGATACTGAAAAAACCCTTTGTTCCCCAATTATTTTGTTTTTTCACATCCTCAGAAATGCTCCTAAGTAGCACACTTCTAACTGTAGGATGAGTCAGGGAACACAAATTCCCGACTCCTTTTTCTGGCTCTGCCACAGACTCATACTGAGACTTTTGGAAATACATGTCATCTTTCTGTGCTCCAGCCTACTGTATATAAAATTATAAGACACAAATGTAAAGCACAGTGAGTTCCCTGACAGAAAGATGACAGACAAATTATTAATTTACTTATTATTAACGTACTTCACTATTTTTAGACAAATTGCTCATTTCTCTGTCACCAAAAAAAAAAAAAAAGTTTTTATACCTGTGAACACTAGAAAGCTAAATAAGTCACAATACAGGAATCAAACAGATTCGTTTGTCACAGACAACCTCAGAATTGTCTGTTATTTGACTACAAGACCTTTGTAACTGTGATAAGACGTACATGTAGCAGTAAATAAGAAGAGGCAAAGAGTGACAGAAAGAATCAAGGAAATATTCACGTAGAACTTTCCTGTTACCAAGGAAGAGTAAAGACAAAAAGGCTCTAATAAATCTAATTGTAACCTCGAGATGCAGATTCATTTACCTGTAAGACTCTGAAATTGTAACATGAGTTTTCCCAGGAGCAATGGAAAGAAACATCTTTTGGATTTCAAATTAAGCACATTTGTAATCAACTGCGAAGGAAATATGACAGCATGCCAATTTATTTAATATTTAATGTTAAAAGTTTAATGACTTACGCTTTCAGTTGTCTTCCTACTATAATACACCCAGCAGAGGGCTCCAGGACCCCAGTCTTGCTTGTTGTCCTGAAAAGCAGCAATCCTCTGAAGTTCCTGCAAAATTGGAATTGGAGAGTTGGGGTCTCTTTGGTTGGAGCAGAAAATCTGGGAGCGGTGTGTGCTTTCAAAGGGGTATACAGAAGTTGTTTAAATTTCTGTAAGGCTCTAAGAATGAACACTCATTGCTGTTAAAAAGAAAAAGGAAAAGGACTTTGTTCTTAAAATACACTTATTCTAAATTGCAAAAATGGGTCTCTGTAGAGGACTGAAGATAAATCACAATTAAAATGCAGTTTGGTTTAGTAAGAATAAAAGCAGTGGACAAAAATTAAAGCTATGCACTATATTCTAGGCTTAACAACATGGAAGAGAAAATATTTTGAACAGTCTCAAGGACACATATGAACGTGTGATAGGATTAACTAAAAAAATGGGAAATAAAGCCAGAATATCAAGAAACACATCCCAGTAATGAGCTTCCTTCTTCAGATTAAGCCCCATCACTGCAACCTTTCAAAGCTAGAGTAGACAAAAACTGCAGAATACCATGTAGGGAACATGCCTGCATTAAGCAGGGGGCAAAACCAGGTGGAAAGGATACTTTTTTGTTCTCTAATTTCAATTCAGATATAAAAGAGCAGCATGTCTAACAGTTAAAATTACTCATATACAAATATAATCCACCCACATATTAAAATGCCACAGAACAAACTTATTTCAAGTACGTTATACAACAAGGAGTTAATAATAAGCTGCAGAAGGAACAATTTTCCTCCGGCTTGATTCAACACATGTGCATTATTCATCATGTTTGTGAAAGAATATGAATCCCATCAAATAATTAGATGGTGTGTTAACCTCCCTGGTTTGCAGCAGCCTGTGACTGACACGTAGAAGGGCTCTCCAAGAACAATTTCCTGCGATGTCGTTCCCTTCCGCTTGGACCCTCGGTGAAGGGTGTGTTTTGTGTGTTTGTACAGGGAATCCCTGTGGAGATTTTGTTGAGCTTTAGGTCAAAACCCTCTGAATTTAACTTTAAATTGAGGAGCTATTAGATGCCATATTTGTTCTGGTATCTATTACCAGTACTACAATACTGGTCATCTTCCATTAGTGTAAACGACAAACAAAAAAGGAACTGCCCTCTTATATCATTTTGGATTAGAGTAAGGTGGGAAGGTGAAATATCAAATTGCAGCAAAGTGTGCTAAAAGAGAGAAGCCTAAGTAGTCATAGGAGAATTTTAGTGCCATTTTAACTTAGATTTTCTCAGACCTCTGCTTCGAAGACCAGTGTGGTTTTCTCCTCCCTTCATTACCCCCAGGATAGACTGCCCTGATCATCAGCCAGATTGATGGTCAGCTTCAAAGTATTTGTAACAGAAAAAAAAACAAACAGAGGTCCTGTCTGTTGTTGTTCTGAAATTTATGATTTACAAATCATAGGATTTGTAAGGATTTACAAATTGTCTGAACTGATGGCATCTGAGAACTCTCAAAATTTCTCACGGGCCTCAAGGTTTCCAAGCAAGTCAAGGAAACTACAAAGCAGACTGAGGCAAAACAAATAAATCCTTAAATTCTGCTAACGAATAGGGTGCCATGAACCTGTGGAAAAAGCTGGTAGAACCTCATATGCTCTCATAACATGAATTAGGTTAGAAGTTCCATTTTAGTTCAGTCAAAAATTGACGAGGGAAGTTAGGTCAGACAAGGTAACTGCAATTGTCTCTCTTAGCTTTAAAGATTATTAATTTCTATGGGCTTTACATGTGCTGCTTCATTTTCTTCAAAAATTCCCCTTCCACTTCACTGTGATATAATCCAATTTCCACCTTGTACCTGCCCCAGAAGCAGCTGCATTTTCAGCATGTCCTTTATATAGTGGAGTCACACAAGTTGAAACCCATCCTAGAAATTGGAGGCTTGTTGGGGGATTTTCAAACTATTTCCCAAACTAAGGTAAAACCACAGATCAGAGGACAGATTATGCAGCAGTTTATTAGTTTCAGTTAATGTATGGATAAGTGCAGCAAAAAACAGTCAAAAGCAAAAGAATTCAAAGACATTGAATACTCCTACAATGAAGTATATTCATACAATGTCAAGGGAGGAATGTATATACATTTAAACGGAAATAAACAATGGAAACAGACTCTGCTCTTAATGACACTGGAGTGAGTGTGGAGTGATGTTCCTTACCCAGCTGGCGTTACTCCGGATTTTTCCTGGTACCGCCAAAGGCAGAATCAGGCTCATTTGTTTGGTATTTAGCAACACATTACTGAGGAGCACGAGTCGGAGAATAACTATGCCTTGCCTAGGATTTTTATGAAGGAAAAGCACCTGGCATCACAGAATTACTTCTCCAAAGCTGCTTCAGGAAGCACCTACTGTCATCGTCAGAACCAAGTAAATCGACAAGCAGCTCACCTGACTGGGGAAGAGGGACGGCAGCCAGCAAGCAGGGCAAAAGCCGGAGTCCTGCCCCACAGCACAGCTCTGCTGCGACTTCTCCAAGGGCCTGCGGCCGCCCTAACGTACAGCAGTCCTCCAAGTTGCCAGAATAAAGGAATAAGCAGTGGCTTGTCAAGTGCGGGGTGGAGCAGGGAGGCTTTTTAGCAGAAGAGGAAATGAAGCCAGGAGACTCTGCATGCAGGTCCCAACTTCTGCAAGGACAGCAGCTTGGAGAACATCCCCCAAATGGTGCTTCCACCTGACAAGAGCTTTGGCTAGGGAGAAGCACCCCAAGGAGCAGGGCAGCCTTGCCCAACACTTGAAAATGTGCCATTTTCATCAGGGAATGCATCTCTCACGCTTGGCAGGGAGGAGAATTTCACTTAGTCTTTATCGGGGTGACTCTGCAAAGCACTGCCATGTTCCTGGGCCCACAAAGACACTTTTGTACCACCAAGGCCTGGGCGTGCTTGCAGCTGCCACCCTGTGCTGTGTTTTCTTTCCTCTCTGCGCTTGCCCAGGTGCTGCCCCATACCCTGCTTGCCTCGGGGCCCCAGCCCGGACACTGGCAGGGGCTCTCTGCTGGGGAGGCACACCAGCTCCTCAGGCCGCCGCGGCGGGCGGCTCGGAGTGGGGGAAAGCGCCGAGCACGGCGGTGACGAGAAGCAGCCTCGCGGCTCCTGCCCACAACAAAGATGGCGGCGAGGGGAGCGCGCCCGCACAAAGCCGCTCTACCCTCCCGCGTC
>NW_009213047.1:8941-19178 GCF_000690835.1 Fulmarus glacialis | reverse complement strand
ACTCTGCTCCTCCCACATGTTCTCGAGGCATTCTGCGTTTATTCCTTTTTTGCTCCATAAGTCATCCTGAAGATTTTTATATATATACATGTGTATATATATATGAAGTAATTTTATCGTATGTCTTATAAGTAATGACCAAGATAAAGTATCCTCACCGCTGCACTTGAGACCAACCCTGCCTAGAAGCTCCTGGGAGCTACATAGACAAAGGGTAGGAGGGGAAATGGAATGTCAGAAGACTTGCCTGAGGTCAAGCAGCCTGTGGCAAGGAGCCCAGACCTCTGATCTCCATCCATTCCCCCATCGTCAAGACTACATGCTTTTCTTCTGTATGTATTTTTAATGCTTTCTAACTTTTCAACCTGGAGCGGTTTTCTCCCTTTAGCCTGATCTTCTGTGCCTTGCCTCATCATTGAACATATACAGCGCAATCCATTATTTACCTTAGTGCATCCACTGGAAGAACTGTCCTGTCTTCCTGCCAAGGGAGCATACAAATATATTGTGTTAGCCTTCTACAGGGCATTTCAGATGCTATGGCACTGATGCAAACTGCTTGGATATGTATTATCCTCTCAAGATTCTTGGCAAGAAACAAAGCTTTCAGCTCAGTCCCAGACTACGGTAAAATGTGTCTACCAAAATTAGGCACGAGGCATTCAGAGAAAAAAACAGGAAGGTGGAACTAAGCTCAGTGTGAAGAGGTTACAGGCTGCTTTCCCTGATGCATAGTAAACACAGATGCTAGTGTTTAGACCTGAGCTCAGGGATGTGGCTTGGTTCCTCTGGACCACTTGATCTTAATCAGAACTGGGAGTTCAGCACCTCTTGCAGTGGGACCTTATCTGAAACAAGGATGAAAATCAAAAGTATGCTTGGACCCTGTAACAGAAACCACAGCCTATTCAAAAGAAAGGGGTGATGCTCTGGCTTTGTCCTGTAACTACTTACACAGTTTCTGAGGGCACTGATATGCTCATTATCTGAGAAATGATGTCCCAAAGGTAAAGGTAGGAGTGCGTGTGTGTGCATGCACATGCCCTCTGCTGGGTACACAGACCCTATTGTGTTCAGATACTGCTCACAGCCGACTGACACACATGAACTTTGTTCACCGTCTGAGCCTTGGTGATCAGCTGCATTGTGACATGAACCTCGGACCGGCACCATGTTTGACTTTGACCAAGCACCTTTCCTTCATCTCCCTCCCCAGCAAAGCCTACAAATAAAAACAATTCACTGAGAGCATTAAAATAATGCAGGATCTGACTCGCAGAAGAGCAGTTAGCAGTGTTCAGCATTGGTGGCCTGCCCTGCAGGATTAGTTCGGCTAACACAGCTCAGCCCATGCCCTCCCATGCTAGCCTGCTGTGGTCACTGCCTGCCTGAGCACTCAGGACCTCTTGCCTCCTGTCCCTCTCAGGGTTTGAGAGCCCTGTTGCTATTTCTCTGCAGTGTGTTTTTGTCTGGGGTGACAATCTCATACAGGCGGACAGCTCCCTCTTGTGATAACACCGCTCCCACAGAAGTCACAGTAGCTCCTGAACCCCAAACCACTTCAAGACCTTCTGTTTTGCCCTGTCCATCTCTGAACATCTGTAAGTCCCCTGTGTGCCTGCCATAACCATTTGTAGTTGTATGGGTATCCTTGTTTCACTTTGCGTGGTGCAAACTGCTGGCAGATATGACGTATGCATCTCTGGCACCACTTGGCGAAGTAGCTGGACATTTTGGTACAAGCTACACTTTTCATCCCCAACGCTCTTGCCTTGTCTTTTTCAAGCTGATGTTCTCCATAGGCTTCATGGACTGAGTAGCTTTCTTTCCTAACCATATCTTATTTGCTGCAACACATTTCAATACTGGGACTTCCAGTAGTTTCTTCATGAGCATTTTGTCTCAGATTCTGTCTTTCAGTGGGTCTCCAGATGGTCACACTGACTCTCCACGCACATCAATCACAGACTTACATTATCATTTTTCCCCTTCTTCATTTAAAATGTTTAAATCCCATTCAGTAACAGCTTCATAGCTAGCGTTGATTGCCTGAATTCACTAAACACCTATTGGAAACGTAAAGTGCTTCAGAAAGAGCTAATGCCAGAAGCAATGGAGATTTCAGTTTGATTGCCTTTTTTAATGGCACCTCTGCTTGAAGTTACAGTCTCCTTCATATTTGCAGAAAGTTTCCGTTAAATCAGGGTGTTAACTGCTCCATGCTTCTTGCTCATCTGGAGTGTGTTTTATTCCTGATACCACGCGTTATTCAGAAATTGTTCAGAACCAAAGAATGTGCTTTATTTAGTGTCTGAGCTCAAACTAACACTGTTCACCAAAAGCAGCATCAAGCAAGCAGTTTTAACTTTCTTCAAGAGTCTCTGACAGGTACTGTACCTCTCTGCCCCACCTCAGCACTAAGAGAAATTCTCCTTCATGAAAAGTCATTGTACTTGCAAAACAAGGAGCCTTTTTACCACCTTCTCTGGAAACCTTTGAACGGGCTTGGGTCCCTCAGTAGCAAGTGGGATCTGCCACACTGTCATACACTTGTTAGTACCCTTGAAACTGCATCAGCTTGCAATTTTTCCTCATCACATCAGTGTAATTTAAGATCTCTGAATAAATACACAGTTAATTCAAGTCTTACGTAAATCAAGCACTGGGGATTACTTGAGCAAATAAATGAGAATGAGATTGCAAGTACAGTTGGCCAGGAGTTTTTCTACCAAATCTTTTTTCTTTCTGAGATGGAACTCTGTGGAAACATTGCAGCATCCTCAAAGCTCCTCCTGTGAGCATTATTTGGGGCCTAGAAGGAATCTATGGCCTCTGCCATACTGGGCCCAAGACTTACCAATGAGGATATTCACCTTATTTGGGATAGGGATTGAACACCCTGACTACTAAACTGTTTCTTGCCTGCACTGGAATCTGTGTCCTCCCTCTCACATGCACTCTTCCTTTCTCCCATGTGTTTTCTCTTTCCTTCAAAGCATCTTCCTCTTTTTCTCCTGCAAAACAGACTTCCTCTTCTTTTTCTCCTGCAGAACAGGTATCCTCTTTTCTGCCCAGAGCCTCTTCCAGCATTTAGAAATAGAACAGGCCACAGAGAAATGAAGCGAAAGACAAGAAATAACTGTTCTCACTTCTGTAGAATGACCTGAGACCTCAAAATGCTTTTCACACTTGAATAGGCTGTCTCAAAAAACTGCTGGATAGCAAGTGAGTATTAATACCACCATCCTAAGACTGGCAAAACAAGTCTGCAGTAGCTATGAAGAAAAATTGACCCAGGATACCAAGGGAGAAAGACCAGGCAACACAGGGCCTGATGCTCAGTGCATCTCATTTAGGTATCTCATTTAGGTGCTGCAAACTGGTAGGGGGAATTAACTGGAACAAGATCCAGAAATAAGATGGAGCCTCAGATACATCATCTTAGGATATTTCACTGCAGCTGATAATTAGAGTATGATGCAGAATGAGCTGGATTCATCCCTCATTTCATAGAAACTGCACCCAGATTTTCTGAGGCTAAAAGTAGACTCAAGAAACATCTTCTCTTTCTGTACTTAGCACTGAAGCAGCTGTAGCTCAAAGTTTCACGTGACAAGGGGCTTCACCAGGAACAAAATTACTGACTGGAAATGCTCTATTTTTCCAATCTGGTGGCTGCAATTTCTGCTTCATATTATTGCGGTACCTTCTAAGCTGCTCAAGGGCCCTTTGTGCCTTATGTTGCAGAAACCTGGTCCTGGCCTATAGAACAGTCTGTCTGTGCAGATAAGAGTGACACAGAGCAAGGAAATGAGCCTTGCACAGGGAAGGATTCTCTCAGTGGCAGACCAAGGATCCTGCTGTGCCATCCTCCTCCCTCTCCTTCATTGGCTCTTCATCCAGCTCTGCTCTTCCCACTGATAGCTGAAAAAGGCCAAGATTTCCCTCTTTTCCCTTTTCTCCTCCCTGCACACTTTCTCTGTGTGGCCTTAATTGCCAGATCTGTGAGAGTGCCAGGAGGAAGGAGCCCAGAGTAGCACCAAACCTAGTTTCACATTTATCAGGACCTCACTTTCATTAGGCTGCCCTGGTAGCCCTTTCATTAGTACTGCCCTGCAGTACTTCAGCTGCTTCGCTGCTCTTCAGGTCTTTCCCTCCACTAGCAGTCCCTAGTCTGGTTCTAGAGTGAGGCATTTTGAGGCTCCCGGACAGGATTGGAATGTCACAGCATGCCATGACATCACCAAAGCACTCTTTATGCTTCTCTGCATCAGGACTTCCCCTCATTCTGGTGCCAAAAACTTTGCCTCTATTTCACACACCCCAAAAAACAGCAGTTACAGGTAGCAGTCTTAAGGCTCCACAAGGCTGGGATCAACAAAGGCCAAGTTTAGTGTAGACTCAGGGCAAAGAGAGTCTTTCAGATGAAGTTTGGACTCATGATCTCTCCCTAGCTCTGCTATTCAAGTTGCATGCTTTAAAGGGGCAAGACTTGAAGGAACTGTAGTGAACATAAAGTCACACAGCCCCACCAGAGCATTCACAGACTCTGGAGATCTGGAGCTCGCAAGAAATTTGGCTCCTGCTCTGTACCCAGGGCTCCCCCTTGTCTTCCCCCATTTATAGAGGAAAGGCAGTCCCATTCTGGCCCATGGACCCCATTAATTTCACCACCTGGAGCTGTCTCCACATGGGGACATGTGTGGTACCAGCTGCGAAGTTTGCCAGCCAAAGCAGCATGGATTATACTCAACTCTGTCACTCCCCAGACATCTAGTGTGTCCCAGATGTTTCCCAGAGACCATGAGAAGCTCTGCCTGCCCTTGTTCCCCCTCCAGTCACCAGAGACTTTGTCTAAGTTAGTGTCTGTAAATAAAAATCTGGGTGATTTACAGGCACAATTTCCATATGCAAAGGATTATGACAGATCAATAGCACCCAGCACACACCACAATCTTGAGAAAGTTTTAAAAAGGGATGTGTTGCCTCCTTGACAGACTTAAACTTTTCCTCCAGATTAAAAAAACCTAAATGCCTCCCCCTGTGAAGAGTTGTGATCTCCTACATCCTGTCAGCAGAACACAGCATCAAGCCGTCCGCATGGCAGTGGAGCTGTGCTCATTAAAATCTTTTGAAACAATGGCATTGCATCTGTTGTAGCCAGCCTCGAAGTACCCATACTCAGGATGCTTAAAACATTTTCTAAAAGAATAGCAGATGCTTAATGCATATCCCAAGCTGGAAATATATCTAGCTTGTATATCCACCGAGGTTTTTGAAGTAAGGTTCTAAGAAGCAGACTCCTGATTCTCAACCAGCTTCAGACACTAACTATTGAAAGACTCCAGCCAGATCATTCACTATTCTTGCCTCAGTGTCCTTTTTTTTTTGGTGAAAATATACTGGTGATCTGTTTATCTCATTGTTGTTAAGTGTAATTAGATTGTACACAGACACCTTTGAAGTTGATCTGATAAACTTCATAGTCTGTAAGTGGGTTGGCTCAGGGCCTCTGTAAGCAATGTTTGGAAATATTTCTGCTGCTCATTTCCCGGGCTTATGTCAATTTTCCATCATTAATTTTATTTTTAAATTGGGATTACCTCAAATAGTAAAATTTGGATTCAGATCTGAGCAGTGTTGAGCGTTGGAGTGCTGCACTGGAGCTAATGCTCTGGTACAGGATATGGCCAGAACATGAAATCCCCGATCTGTGTGCAAATTCCGCCTACATGGAGAGGATACAGCTTTGGTGTTTGTGTTTGGTTCCATACATAATAAATAAATTCTGGTGGGGCAGATTGGAGAATACAAACAGCAAGACACCCTCCCTTACACATCTACATGCATTATGTATGGCTTGACTACACTCGTTGCTGTTGTTCATTTGTAGCTAATTACTTGTATTACAGTAATATCAAAAGCCACAAATGAGAATCAGGGCCCTATTTTACTGGAAACCAGATATAAACATAATGAAGAACTGGTCATTAGCACTTCTGTTTAATTTCACTGTATGCTCAGAGACCTCACTCAGCAACTCTCTTCCTGTTCAGGAGCTTAGAAAAGTTACCAGCGGATCTGTGCCTGCAGTGATGTATAGATCTAGGATGAGAAGAACCAATTACACCATTTCTCTAGTGCCAACCCTCTGCTCACAAGGTGGCTACCAGCAGCAGTTTAACCCCCACATCGTATTCTGCAGCTCTTGAGCAGATTTCAACACGGCACTTTTCATGCAAGCTCTATAAAATAGCAAATGTCCTTCTGATTTAGACATACCTGCTACTTCTTTGGAGCCTCATAATGTACCAATCCCAGCATCATTTGTTATTTAAAACCCCACATTCAATTCACAGGTTACTCAGTTCTCCAGACCACTGGGTAGTGGTTGTAGCTGTAAAAGATGGATATTTTTCCAAGTTTGAAAACAAGAAAGGCTTCAGTCCCCAGACTCTTTTCTATGTCCCTGCAGAATACGCTTCTTACAAATTGTCATAAAGCAGTGGGAAAAAGGAGGTTTGCAGGAAATGCTACAATTCCCTGTGGCAGCATCCACACCAAGAGAAAACACAGTCCCTTGGTCATGTGTTGAAAGCCAATAGTCCCTTTCCTCCCCCTTTCCCCACACTGTGCTTCCTGTTGAATATCCTAATCTGTAACTGATTGTCAAACCACTGACTTCTATATCAACTTCCCTTTCATCAGCATGAAGATCTAAGAGCTTTCTCAGTGTCTTTCTATACATCAACATAAAATGAAATCCAGGAGGCCTGAGCTGTACTGTATTTAACTGCCCTCTTCACTAAAAATCTTTCTGCATCTGATGGCAAAAAGGACGTCCCCTGGCCACTGCAGACAGATTTTTAAGAGCTTGTTTTTTATGTTGCTGAGAAGCAGCATTCAGCACAGCTCTGGCTGGTAGATAGGTTCATATCTGCAGAAGGGAAGACCTGAGATGGATAAACAAAAGGCAGCAACAATCTATAATGAAAAAAATCTCCTGTAATGCTTGTGACAGACTGCAAATGTGGCAGATAAAACATTTCAGTGATCTATAATAAGGAGCAGGAGTTTGTGTCCTGAACACAGGACTTGTCTGTCTGCCAAGACAGACAATTGCAAATGAAAAATAATGAAAAAATGGGAGGCGGGGGGGAAGGAAAGTTACAGAAAATCAAGGGAATTGTGCTTTTCACAAAAGAAAGATATTAGTGAGCCAGGACTTGGCCAGAACTGCAACATGCATGAATGTGTTTTTCTAGCTTTAGTTCAACTTATAAATCTAATAATTAAAATAATTTATTTTCTACTTCCAGTATTGGGCATGCTGTTTTCTGCTTGCTGGAATGATCTGTATTTACTGTTAAGTGTTTTGTGCTAGCAGCTGGCATACCTAAAATATAAATGGGTCCCTGGGAAATGAAAAACATCCTTTAGTCTGAGATTATCGAACACCTTTTGTCATGTGGACTTTCAATGCATGGGTATGCAATGTTGGGATACCTGCCACAGAAGGACCTTTGTAACATTTTCCTAATTTAATTTTTCTCAAAAAAGCCACAGTATCCTTTGGTGCTAGAATCCCTCTGTGACTCTGTTCTGAAAGCTTGGCATGTTGTCACCTGAGAAGAAAGTCACATAAAGTCACTGTGTTTCCTCTTCCCTCCTCAGCTCTTTTGCAGACACAGGCAAATCCTGACGTTGCTGCTGTCATCTTTCTTCCATTTTCCCTGCTGTGAACGTGCAAGAGATGAATGAGAATAGATGCCTAGACATTTGCTATGACTTCTGTTGTTCTCAGCTCTGCAAACACTTGCATCTGGCAGCCTTAGCTGTACTGCTTAAACTCAGGGGAACTCTGGCAGAGAGCGCTAGTTTCAGGCACTGTTCAGCATGGCCCTCATCAGGTGGTGGAATAACAAAATCTGTTGAAAAGCATACAACTACACTCAGCAAGGTCTTTTCCTTCAAGGTTCTATAATAACAGAGAAAAATCAGTTAGCATAAGCAGAAAAAGGAACAGAAATGCCCATCAGAAATGGAAAAGTCCTAAAGCAGATATTGTGTAGCCATTGCTGAAAGCCTGTTGACCAGAGAGTTTGGAAGAGGAGCTTAGCATCACCCCTAAATACACGAAGTGCGTGACAGCACCCCACCATGCTCTGAATGCAAGAATTCCTCAGAAGCTTAAGCATGTTAACTGTGAGACTGGACCTGTAGCAAATGACTGCACAACTAAGACCCAGTTCTCCTTATAGTTACGTGACAGTATTGATGTCTGTGAGGTAGGAGTGAGGGTGCAGAGCAAGGTTCAGGGAGTCCTATTCTGTTAGTGTGACAAGTACTAGGGGAGAAAGAAACAGGCTGTGTACAGCACAGTCTGCTCAGGAGGGGTCTGTAATTGCAGTTGAAAGACCAGGCTGCTCAGCTAAAGGAAGTAAACAAGGAATTGATCAGTTATTGCTGCATTACACATGCAGTCATGGTTTCTTGCATGCAAGCTTCCAGGGTATGATCAAACTCCATTATCAATTTACAGTGTTAGTCTATGAAGCTGTAATCCAAAGCAAAGCTCCTTGCACCTCCCTAGAGCTGCACAGTTTATGTGGGAACAAGGGTCTGCCAGCAGGAACTCCATGCAGGATCAAAACCTTAGCTTTTTTCTGCCTTTCTTGGCTATGTGATGCATTTTCATGGGGTTATGAGGATGGTCTCCTGTGATTTCCCGCTGTCCTTTTTCCCAGAAACCAGATCACTGGTCTCTGCTGTCTATTTTTGCTTTTCTTACTCTAATGAGTGTGCATTATAAACAAAGGTGTACAGCATAATAGAACCCCCTGGAAGTATTTGTAAATAAAAGGCTTTTAGAAACCTTTTATAGGGAAGCCCTATAGACATTAATAGATAGTGAACACTTTTCTATAGGCAATGTTTTTCCACTGGTCTATACAATTCAATAGCAAATTATATTCCTGCTATCAAATCCCAAAGGATGATTCAGAAAACCATTAGAAAGGATCTAATTCTCTGTAATTTTCTGCAGTAATTAAGATAAAAGCCTTTCAGGGTCTCCTCTATTACAGTTCACGGGATTTTTTCCACGGGAAAAAAAATGATCAGTTTAAATTCTCCTTGGTTACTTAGGCAAAGTAAAGCCAGTAAATTATGGAGGTTTATTCAGATAAAATTTCCTTTCATTTCTATGGGAAACTTACTTAATTTCGGGAGACAGTGAGGGCCAAGGATTAGGCTCCCTGTCTGTGATTTTTATAATAGAACATAAAACTCCACCTTCTGCTAGAGCCAAACAATTTCAGTGATTTTGCCGCTTCTTCCCTCTGGGCTGGCAGGGAACGTGTGCTTTGTGGAGGCATTGCACACAGCAGCAGGTCCCACTCCATTAACACATGGAGCCTCAGTGTTGCGGTGAACTCAGAGTTCTGAGGACCGTGGCATGTCTGGAGAGCTGCACAGTGCTAATTGAAACACCGCTAGTGTTTTTCCCATCATGTGCTTGGAAAGCCATCTGAGGACCAACTCAGCTCTGTGCCTACCTGTATCTTGTCCAGGAAGCAGAGACAATGTTTCTAGAATCCTGTGCTGAACTCCTGTGAAACCCAAATGTTTCTTTGCCCCTTATTTCCACGTCTGCTGCCTCAGAGGAGGCACTAATGACCTCTGCAGCGAACTCACTTGCAGAGCCTTGGTAAGAGATCACACATATGAGAGAAGAAGGGGTCATAAAAGCCATGGTGACATATCGAAGAGCTTAAAGGCAAAAATCACTCCTGTGCCATGCTTTGCTGGAGCTCCCCTTGTGAGGCTGTGACTTATACTTTGATGAGGGTCAGGCCTCTGTGAAATCTTGACCTTGCTGACAACAATAAGAGCTTTTTCATTGACTTCCCTGGGTTTCTGGTGTGAGAGATTTGTCCATAGCCCTATCATAAGCCCACTCCAGGTAGTGCCCTCTCTGCCCATCCTAATGGTTTTTCCTCCAGCCTCCTCCATTTCACCCTTCTCTTTCACCACTCTTTGAGGCTGACAGGGAACTGCCCACACTAAAATGACAACAATAATAGCTTCTTCTGTGTGGCGTTTTCATTCCCAGGTCTCTTCAGAGCCAAGTGTTTTAATATCACTGGCCTTTTACATGCAGCTTATAGCTAGCTCTTCCTTGGAGAAGCCAGAGACGAAGCTGGGTACAGGATACAGCACTTTGGATGTAATGGTC
>NW_009213047.1:0-8925 GCF_000690835.1 Fulmarus glacialis | reverse complement strand
TCCCTATCTCATTATTTGCCTCCCAGACACAGTGTGAAAGGAAGCTATTCCTATTTCCAGGAGCTATAGATGGCAGACCCCAGCTGATGGTACAAGAAGGTCATTACGGGCTAGGAGGGCTATGGAAGCCTGCAGAAAATGGCTTATCAAAGATGTTCATCACCTCTGCTTCCCAGGGGTCTTTCGGAGGTGTTGGATACACTCATCAGTAACAAGACTTCCTGCTGGAATTATTGCATCAATTAGCCGCATGAAAAATGTCTTGCTGCTCTCTCACTTCAAACAGATCCTTCCTCTCAGTGCATGGTGCCTTCTTCATCTTTATTCCAAAGTGATTTATTTCATCTGGTGGCGCGTTGCAAAATTTCCTGGCCCAGCATTGATACCAATGACCTATTTTGCCTCCATGTACCAAAGTGTGACTTTGATTACATCACTGTCCCAGCCACTCTAAGTCCCAGTCACTTAGCAGCAAACTTAAAGTAGGTCGCAATAGGTTCAGAAACAAATGGCTTACAAAGCTAAATCTTCAGTCCAACACATCAATGCTAGTACTGTACAAGCAAGTAAACCATAAATCCTCACAGCACCACTACAGAATGTCATTGTAATACTCCAGAGACCAAAGAAGAACAGAGCACTCTCTGAATTAGCTACTTCTGCTTTTATCAATTTCAATGGCTTTTGCTTGATGTTTTATGAAATTACCATAACTCATGAATGGTGCTCCTTCATTTGACACTGGGAGGGTGGGGGAAAGTACGTGACTCAAGGATTTTTCATTTTACTCCAGACTAAATTGTTCTGTAACGTTAGGCAAGCCACCGTACTTGTGCGTGCCTGTTTCCTCACTTGCCAAGCAGAAACATTATTTGCTATGCAGGTGAGTTGAGTGCTGCTGACCATAATTCATCAAGTCCCTTAACAGTCTGCCTACCTTTGAGCTCTTGCGGAAGTCCTTTGGGGAACCTTGCTGTGGCTGTTGACCACAGTGGACTTTATGATGCTTTGAGCCCCCCTGCTAAACTGGAGAATTCAGAGCATCAGGAAGTCCACTGTGGCCAACAACCACCACTAGTAATTTCTTCTCTATGTTCATGTTGATTAGGAGTTTGCACACAGCTACAAAGTCCTCATTTCACAATGAATATTTTCCCATGTTCAGAGTGACAGAAGTCAGACTGCACCAGTGCATTTTTTCCAGGGGGCTTGTTTTAGCTAGCGGTACAAATATCCATTCAGCTGTAGCAAAACCATCATAAATCATTTTCTGCTGTTTTTATGGACAGGTATTTTGTTCCTATGTGACAGTGAGGCCCCACACTTTCAAAAGCCTTCTGCCCAAAGGTGATGTTTGCCTTAGTGCACAGTGTAAGCATACAAGAGCTCCCACAGTACTTTTTGGTGAGATTTTTGCTGCACACAAGTCTTTCAGCAGCCCCTTTACATGAATGAATTTCAACCACAAAAAAAAACTAGTTTCAAGATTTTGAGCTGAAAAGCACTGTGTAAGCGCCTAGGGTTATTTTCAATTAACAATATTTAATTCCAAGCACACCATGAATCGCATTTTTCTTCTTTTTAAAGCCAACATATTAATCCTTTGAAACAAAAATGGCTGCATTTTAATGAGAGTTTGAAAGGGTGAAAGTTCTGCTCTAGTACACTGAGTATAATAGATTATTTTTGTGATGTATATCTTCCATCCACTCACTTCAATTTTCAGACTAGTATCTGGAGAGCAGCCTGTTTTATCTCTGGTCTCTCCTCATTCACTCCACTTAGCTTTCAGTGTGTGTATCACAGTCAATTTGAAGTTGATATTTATTATTCCTTATGGGCAATATGTTACAATAACACCAAAAAGATTACAGTGTTGTCCTCTCCAGGTTGGCTTGCACAACGTGTGTATTCATTTTGTGTTTTTCCACACTACCTCCTGGCACTAGAACATAAAGGGTCCCTTGTTAGACGAAGTCCTCAGCTGACAACACGGGACATTAGCACAGGAAAGCCCTCCACTGCCTGGCACAGACCCCATGCAGGTCTGCAGTGGGTTGGCCCATGTCTGTCCTCTTTCAGTGGCAGCTCAAGTCATATGATGTGGTTTGGAGGGAAAGGGATAACCTTGTCCACCAGTGAAACACAGTAAGGCAGCAGGCAATGCTAGCAGTAAGAGTAGGAGAGAAGTTGCAAACTGAGAAGGAAATTTCCTGATCCATTCATGCAAGGCACCACACCTCGTACCTTGTCCATGTGCCTTGCCTCCAAGGTTTAAAGAAAGAGCCTAACTTTCTGTAGAAAATCAAACGGAATGAATCGGCCATCTCTCAAGTTCCTTTGATAACTCCAATCAGGGCATGTAAACAACATGCTGCTACAGGATAAGAAAATGAAGACTTTAAGTATGCAGAAGAAAGACTCTTAACAGCTGCTCATGGAAGAGAAACACAGAAACAGTTTGCAAAATGTTATGGATAATACTACAATAAATCATGCCTTCAGCCAGGCCAGCCCAGGTATATTGTAAGCAGAAGTTACTGAGTCATTGACATCCACTGCATTGTGTGTAACAGGCAAGCAGAGATGGGCAGATCCATAATGCAGATGTGTTATGGAGATAGATAGATGGCTGGCTGACCAATGTTTTGGCTGTAACATGCAGTGGCTGATGACTATAGTACTGTCTGATCTTTGTATCTCTATCTATCTATGGTCTCCGCAGGTAATTTAGCTCCTGACTCCTTTAGCTATCCTGTTCTTCCTTTCTCAGTTCTGCTCAGTTATTGTTAATGGACTGTGACTTTTTAGTTTGCTTTAAGTATATTCACCCAAATTCCAGCAGGAAAGCTGTAATAGAAACTACTGTGCCTTGCAGCATGTTGGGGAGTTGACACTGATGACTCTGTATTAAAGCCAAAAGGTTGGGCAGCCAGTCAGTTGTCTGTCCATCTCCATAACACCAGAATGATTTATTGTAAAATTTGGGTAGCTGTCACCTGTTCTCCCCATACAGCCCCCTACAATGAAGATGTCAGAGGTGAGTTAAACCTTATTTTCTTGGTGGCAGGTTTCTCTAACTACATCAGCTTGCCTTTTCTAACCAGCCTATGTTGTGTTGGGATATTCCACTGCAGCGTGGTTTCCTCAAGCAGATCTGTGTGAGCCTGCCAGAGTAAAGAAGTTTCAAACTTGTATATCTGTTTACTTGAGGGTCCTCCACTCCAGAAGGGAACATAGTCAGCAACTATGCACTCTCCAGTGAAAGCAGAGGGTGAAAATAGGTCTCAAAATTTAAAATACAAATTTGTGTGTGCAAATCCTTGCAGATGCAAGAATTTGTACCTGTGCAGTTACCAAAATTAAGGATGGGATGGAACTGTAGCTATAATGATGAGGCAGACAATGACAACACAAGAGCACCTGCAAATTTGATTCATACCCAGGAGCCATCAGATGTTCTGTAGTTATATGTGAGGTAAGAGCGTGAGGTAAGTGGACACATCCTCCGTCAACCGTCTGCTGAAATTTTTAGTCCACTTTGGATTATAGGTGAATTTACAGACTCTTGCATTACAAGTGACACCATAAAATCACATCCTTTCTTCCATTAGATTTGCAGATGTGCAACTTCCTTTCTCTGACACATCCACTTACCCTAGCTGCAATTGCTCCGGAAGCAACCGATGTCACTTGTGTCCAAATCAACTCAGAACAGGAGAGAAGCAGTAGACAGGAAAGGACAATGCTACCAGTGTTAGTACACTTATTTGTAATGATGGCTGGCTTCTCATGGCTCATTTAGACAGAAGCAAATGAAAATTAATTTGCTAATGGCAATTAACCCTATAGGCATAACAGAGAGCTTGCAAGACCTGATCCTGTTATCACTCTGAGAGATTTCAAATGCAATTTTCACGGAGTTCAATAGAATTTCTCTGGATTTAGCAAGGAAGATCAGTCCTTGCTTTCAGCATGCTGTTTAAAGTATACATGAGAATTGTCCTCTCCATTGTGGCAGAACAAAAGCCATTCTCACAGCTCTAGCTGGAGAGGCTTTGGGGCAAAATGTATGTCAGCGTGTTACCTCAACTGACTGATTTCTCTGCTACACAGATGAGCAAACTAGGAGTCATCAACTTCAGCTCATCACAAGAATCAGAGCACCTGTCCCCTTGCACTCTGCTCTGCATGAGATGAAAGAAAAAGCAAGTAGATCAGTGCATGTGAAGCAGAGCAGCTAAGCGTAGCACTGAATATAGTCTTGCAACACCCCTGGACTGGCCTGATCTGACCGGTCCCTCTTGACCCAGATTTGCACCTCTGCCAATTCAGGTACTGAGCATCACTTCAGTGCTCCTGCTCTCTCCTAACCAGCATTTCCCCTAAGAGCAGAGAGAGCTGGCTCTTACTAAGTGGGTAGGAGGTTTTATTACTTTAATGGGATGAAAGAGAAACTGGAAGGAAGACAAGCCTTCAAAGCATCACTTCCAGACTGTGTTTCAGCATATCAAGCGTTTAGTAGCAATACTGATTCCCACACTCAACCCAGCACTACTGCTGGTTCCCATTCATTTGCTGCAATGAACTCCCTTGGTTGTACAAGGGTCAGAGACTTTGCTTGGTAGTCCATCTGTGAATATACCGTTTCATTCTTTAGCCATTTTCTTCTTCATAAAGCCAGATCAGTTCCCTATTCTGGTTCTTAACAAGGGCCTCAGAAACAGTTGCACTGATAAAACCAAGTGGGTAGGTGCGGTAAGATGTAGGGCACGAGAATTCCCTGAATCGTTGCCTTTGCCACATCTTCAGAGCATGAAACCCTGCCCCATAATGAGATCTCAAAGGATGGAGTTCACCTGTACACAGAAGCCTAGCGCAAGAGCAACATGCAGTTTTAAAAGTCTGATTTGTTCTTAAATAGTGCTCATGTAAGAAATGTTTTATGCTAGCACACAAGAGCTCGTTATGAATTCAAACCTTACTGTGTCAGATGCTGTGCCAAAAAAAAAAAGGAGGGTGTCTGCCTCAAGGAGCTCTCATACAAGCATAAGTCTGTGAAGAAACACAGAAACAAGGCAATATTGGCCAGCGTGACAGATGGAGAGTCCTGTACCCACATTCACCCAGCATCACATTCCTGTTGGTGTTACAGGAAAGGAGACTTTCGAAGAAGTGAAAATCACAAGTTTATTTTATTTTATTTTTCTCCCTTCATGTAGAAGGCCTGTAGAAATCTCAGATTTGTATCATCTGTCACAGGCTGATTGGCATGGTTTCAGTGGACCCTTCAATCTATCTAAATCTTTTGTTGTGAGACTCAGGGCATCAGGAACATGGTAGGCATTTTCCTGCAGTGTCACCATATTTGAGTCTGATTACCCTTGACCAAGCTGGATAACTCTGCAGACATTTGTCTCATCTCTTCTCAAAGCCAAATACTGAAAGCTACAGAAACAGAGCCAGGCTTTGGCTAACTCCTAACTAGGAAAACTCCTAGTTTTCCTTTCCTAACTAGGAAAACTCCTAACTAGGAAGTTTTCCAGGGTCTCAAAAGGCCGATATTTGCCTTGCCATATTTCTAACCGTCACAAAATGCTTCACTTTTATTGCAGAGCAGAAGTAAGTGTTGGGATTATGGGCACTAATGATGTGTTTATTCACAGGTCTATCACCCATAAACAAAATATAACCTTTCCTTGTACTACAGACAACAAACTTCATAGCAAAACTCTGTTCCTGCTGCAAACAAATCCAGCCCAACAGTTTCCTGCTCCAAATAAAATGTGTTTTTTGACATCTTGGAGACATGGCTGCAGTGCCACTAATGTCTGTCAGCTAAAGCTCTCAGAAGGCTCTGGCGCTTCAACCATATGCTGAAAGGAGGGTTTAGAAGACTAACTTTAAGGAAAGACACTTGGAAATGTTGCCTGGCAAAGTTAAGACACATGTTATTTAGGAAGAGCCACCAGTACATTTTGGAGCACATCTAACACCCACTGAAGACCTCAGGGTAAATCCATTTATTGACTGCACTCTGCCATGAACGGGTTCTCATGAGGCAGAACCCAGGATGAAGTAACAGAATGTTATTATGATCGAGAGAGCATAACAGAAGGGGATACATGGGGCTCCTGACAAAGCACTGCAGGCAGGATGTAGATGAGACTGGAGTTGCTTGGAGATGAAAACTGGGCTCTAACCAATAGCCTTGAGCAATGTAGCAGCCATTTCCTATGGCCTTGTGGCCATGCAGTTTCACAGGACTCTTCCCCTGCGCTGGGTCTTTGCTCTTGTTCTGGTAATGATGTAGTGTTTGACCTCAGGGACTGCTAGTCAGTGAGATTTTGAAAGGCAGTCTGCAAGATGGTAAGTTGCAGAGTGAAATTGGAAAAGCCATTCCTGATTCACTCCAGGTGGAAGTGCTGGTAACACAAAAGCAGAGTGTCTTCCTCTGGGCAACCCTGAACCATTTTATGAAGCCAAATCAAAGGAAGTTCATACTTGGATACCTACTTAAATAACCTGAATTTCAGGAGATGCTGCTCCCATGGACAGCCAAAGAGTAATGCATTTAAGAAGGTAAATGTCAGTACATCTTGGGTGACCAGAAATGCCTAGGCTCAGAGACAGGCTATGGTGAAGCATGAATTCAGCAGAGAAACATCAATATTTCAGTTCCTCAACCATCAAGAAGGCTCCTGCTTCTCTTTCCAACCAATTAGGCAATGAGGTGAAATACTAGGCTCAAGGGTAGCTGTTATTCACAGCTGTATCTTGTGTATCTTTATATTCAGAAGCAATTTTATTCATCTGTCAAGAGAAACAGGTTCAGATAAATTTCAAAGGTGTGTGGGAGGATGCAGCCATGAAGCACACAGCAACAAGATGCCCAGTGCAGCAGCCTGGTTGCTGGCCAAAGAAGATGGCAAATGGGGAGTTGAGTACTGGGGACTGGCTGGACAGGAACCCCACTTTGTTCCCTGCACCAGGACCCATATCAATCATGCTGCAACACTGGCTGTAGAGATTTAACTTTGGGAATTTCCCCCCACAAGTCTGACCTAATGCGATATAACAATGGCTGCATGCTGCTTCTGCAGCTGCCTTGTCATTAGAGGTGCTCATTTTCCAGGTGGGCATGTGATTTCCCATTTCCCTGGGTTAGAAAAACAATGTAATTATGCACTGAATTCAAACCTGCTCTGTTTTAGGGAGAGGCAGTGTCTGATATGCATAATTTGTAAATGGACATCACATGGCCATTGCATAGGCAACACTATCAATTTCTCCTCTGTATGAATTTTTTTTTCAGCATTTCAAGAGTGACTTCCATTTTTTTTTTACACTTAAAGCCCAGAATGAATCAGTACTAGCATGAACTTTGCAAAAAAAGGTATCCCCAGTAGAAATGAAGAGATAAGTGATCATCTAGCCTACTAACTTGTATCCAAGGAGACAGACTAGTTGCACTGGTGACCACAGGAACATAACTGTAATCTGTCAACAGATTTTCACTTTCATGCAGGTGTTTTTTTCATTTAATTTTTGTTTTCTTTTCACTTTTTCATTTACTCACCTTGTACTTGACTGTGATTTTGCACAGTGGATATCTCATATTTAAAACATAAATCCATTATTTCACTGTAAAACCATGCAGAACTCTCTTCTTTCTATGGCTCACCCATTAAAATTTCACAGATGGGAAATTCAAGCACGAGACTCATGCAGACCTGAGCTATAAACAAACTCTCTGGATTGGAAAGGCCCTAATTTTTGCAGACACTTTACTCAGAAAGGCTTTGGGCTTAAAATGCCCATAGTTGAGAAATGGAAATTAGGTTGTAAGTTGCTGGTTGGAAATATGCCAGCTCTGCTCTGCTTTGCTTCCATTTTGCAGGGCTAGAGGATCATAGTGGCCTTGAATTTGGATTGAGAGCTCACTTCAGTACTTCACTGTGGCCTGCTGCTCATGTGAAAGTGTACTGTGTTTTAGGGATGCATAGTAGTCCAAACCTTAGGCAAAGGTTGAAGAGTACCCCCTTTCTGGGGACCAGGTCCCATTCGAGATGGCAGGGTGAGCTCCACGACTCGCACTCCTCTCTCCAAAGTCTGCTTACATCCCAGCCAAGCTCCTTTCCTTCCGTACTCCTTCAGAGCAGCCCTCACTGCTTCTCCTACCTCCAGAAAGCAGAGTACGTCCTCTTCCCAGCAGCACCCCACACTCCTGCCCCATATGCATGTGCAAGGATTTTCTGATTGCCTCCTTCATTAAGAAACAGTGAAAGTCTCCTCCCTGTGCCCAAGAAACAGTAAGTCCCTGCTGGCCTTACAAGCTGCCATGATATTGAGTACCATCAGTCCTGCTGGCTCTGTGGGTGACAGAGCTCTGCAGACATGCCCTAAGGCCTTTCCTGCTGTCCCCTCTATGCTAACATGATATCTGGACTCCTCTAGCTCTAAGTGGATCATTTCCTCTCTCATTTGTCTCATCTCACAGAACCCTGGCGGTCTGTTCACACTTATTTTAGGCTCTAGTGGAGCTGATTTCCCTGTTTCAGTTTGATTTACCTTCATTCCCAGACCCCCTTCTTAGGGAGGCCAGTTCTTGGATTAAATAAAACCAACCTGTTCTTACTGATATTATTTTTGTTATTAGCATTTTGCTTCTCATTCACTGGGATGCTGGATAGCCTGCCTGCATCAGTAAACTGACAACCGACTGAAAGGGTACCCTAACTATGCAGACATACATGCTGTGAGGACAGCTCCCTGTACAGCTCAGGTCTGGATTGTAGGCTCCTACAGAGCTTGAACTGGAGGATGGATTGCAAGCATCAGCAAAGCCAACAACTCTGCCTTCAAGCAGGGAGCAGACAGTGTGGCCAAGGTATAGAATCAGAGAATCATAGAACCATTAAGGTT